>NC_132988.1:114032844-114333793 GCF_048564905.1 Vicugna pacos
ATTACCTTTAAGCCAGATCTTTGATTTGACTGAATTAACTAATATTTGTCAAAAATATAATTTAAATAATTCTTCTTAGCTCATGGTAAAGTATTTGATGATGACCCCTCCTAAGCTCATAGATTCTCCTGGCAGAGTCCTATTGAATCTTAACGTTTTCACCTAAAATGCCATTATCAGCAAGGGAACATCTTTTCCAAAAGAGATAGATTTAGTCAAACTCCCTTCATTTTCACAGCAATTTGTGCATATGCCTATTTATTTGTAGTAAAACATTCAATTACACCTTTATGCACATGTTGTCTTCAACAGAATATAAGATACACGTGGGTCAGCATCATTTTGGGATTATGTTCCCAATGCCAAGCATAGCTAATGCAGGTGGGATGAATAAACGAACAGATGAATTGGCAAAAGCAACCATTGAAAGATTAACGTGTTCTGTCATTACTATTTTTTTGTGTTTACATTACTTTCTGTTGAGCTAAATTAGCTTTGATAGATTAAGAAGTTTTTAAAATAAAATAGCTGTCAGATATTTCTAAATTTGTATGCCAAATGTCTTGCCATCATATATAGAAATCTTCAAAGTTATGGAAATAATTGCCTTTTCATGATAAATATATATGTTATATGTATTTAATTTACATTTTTTAAGAAGTTCATTAGAAATTTATGTATATAAAAGTATGAGGTAAAATTATGTGGAACAGAAGTTTACTAAAAATGGTGGTGTAAGGACCTCCAAAAATTGTCTGATCCATAAAAATGAGTGAGAATACTGGCATAAAGTTGTAAGAATCAGCTTTTCAGGACACTGGAAATTAATCAAATGCTTGCAGTAATTCAGGAATTCTGCATTCGAGACAAACAGCTAAATCTCAGTGGAAACAGGGAGCTCGTGTTACCTTAGTTTCCCTCCCCCTCTTCTTTCTTTCTGCCTCCAGGATAGCCTTGAAAATCGAGAGACCATTATCACTACGAACACCACCAATGTGAAGCCAAAGAAGTGGGAACAATTGGTTGGAACGCCTTCAAAGCCCCATTACCATAGAATTGACATTGTTAGACAGACCTGGTAGTTTCCTGGAGGACCTCATTTGCAATACTGCCTTTATTTGACATTACTGAGCGTTTACTCAGTGAGAACAACATTTTTGCAAAGTGGTGTTTGTCTAAAATAATCAGGGGCAATTGTTGAACATCATAGCTGCCTGAGACAATGGGTAACAACTGGAACTGATAAGCTAATAAAGAAACTTAAGGGGAAAAATCTTGGAAATGGGGAGTTTATACAGGGCTTTGAAAAACTGTTACATTCCAAAGAATCCAAAAAGGCACCTACATGTATAGGAATATGAGTATGGGGCTGTATACATGCTCATAAAAAAACAAAGAAAACCATCAGTTCTCAACTTTGTTTCTTTTTGAGGCTGTGCAAAAAGAAAGTTAAAGCTAAGGTGGAATCATTAAATGTATGACTTCGTATTAAACGCATGCCCTAATATGCACACTGGACCCTTTGTGACATATCAAGAAATGTATTGGTTCCAGGCATTTGAGAAAATCTCTCATCTCATAAGGTGACCATTAAGCTAAATGGGAAGGTACTTCAGTGCCCACAAACAACAAAGAATGAATACTTTATATAAATATTTCAGAAAAGTTACTAAACAAACTAAAAACAACTATAAACAGCAACAACAACATATCCTAGAAAGAGTGGAACATCTGATTTCCAGTATTGCCACATTATGTTATTTAAAATGCCCAGTTTTCAACAAAAAACTATGTGATATACAAAGAGACAAGACTGTGTGGCCTATATGTAGGGGGAATACACTTGATAGAAACTATGTTTGGGAAAGCTCTAATATTGGACTTACTAGAAAGACTTTCAGATATTTTAAATATAGCTAAATACCTAAGGAAAACTGTCTGAAGAACTAAAGAAAAGTATAAAAACAATGTCTTACCAAATGAAAAAAATCAAGAAAGTGATATATATATTTTTAAAGAACCTCATAGAAATTCTGCAACTGAAAAGTGCGTAAACTGAAAAGAAAGAAAATCACTGGAGAGGTTCAACATTTGAGCAAGTAGGAGAAGAATAAGGATGTCTGAAGAAAGGCTAATTGACATTATCTAGTCTGAGCAACAGAAAAAAATAAAGAAAAAATGAACAGAACCTCAGAAACCTGTGGGATATAGTCAAGAATACCAATATACATTTGCATAAGAACTCTCACCATAATGGGAGTCCCAGAAAAAAAAAAAGAAAGAAAGAAAAAGTAGATAATAAAAGGAGCAGTAAGAATACTTGAAAAAAATACTGGTCAAAAAACAAAATCCTAATATGAAGAAAAGCATTAGTTTACACATCCATGAAGTATAACAAATCCAAAGTTGGATAAACTCAAAGAGATTTACACCTGGGCACATATAATCAGCCAAAAAACACAGGCAAATGATAGAGAAGAGAAGAGGCTTATCATGTACAAGGAATCCTCAGTAAGGTTAAGACTGACTTTATAGCATAAGACATGGGGCCAGAAGGTAGAGATGACATATTCAAACTGCTAGAAAGAAAAGAAAGAAGGAAAGAAGGAAGGAAGGAAGGAATGAAGGAAGGAAAGAAGGAAAGAAAAAGAAAGAAAGAGAAAGAAAGAAAGAAAGAAAGAAAGAAAGAAAGAAAGAAAGAAAGAAAGAAAGAAGAGAAAGAAAGAAAGAAAGAAAGAAAGAAAGAAAGAAAGAAAGAAAGAAAAAGAAAAAAAGAAAAAAAGGAAGGAAAGAAGAAAGGAAGGAAGGAAGGAAGGTAAGGAAAGGAAGGAAGGAAGGAAAGGAAGGAAAGGAAGGAAGGGTCAACCAAAAATTCCCAGTGTAACAAAACTATCCTTTAAAAATTAGAAGGAAATCAAGATATTCCAGATAAACAAAAACTGAAAGAATTTCTTGCTAGTAGACTACTTCCCTACACAAAATACTAAAGTGAGTCCTGTCGGCTGAAATAAAATAATGCTAGAGAGTAGCTTAGCCCATGGGAAGAAATAAAAAACTCCATTAATGTTTTATACATTACATACATGTGTATGTTATATACATATGGACACTAATATAAATGTTTTTCCACATCTCTTCTTTTTCCCTATCTGAATATAAATACATCTACATAAAGCAAGAGTTATAAATCTGTGTTGATGGGCACACAGTGCAAAAAGACATAATCTGTATGACAATAATAGTATAAAAAAGGAAGGCTAGACATAGAGAGATAGACGGGGATATATTTTATATATTATTGTAGTTAAGTTTGTATTAATTCAAAATAGAGTTTTACAAAGTAAGATAATAAATTGTAATCCCCAGGGCAACCAATAAATAAATATATTTATTTCACATAAAGAGAACAGGGTAATGGTGAAATAAACAAGAGTAAAGAAACAAAAATCACTTAACACATAGGAAGCAAATAGAGAAATGTCATACAACCTAACATGTAAGTATTATATTAAATGAAAAGAAATTAAATACTCCAATTCCCCAATTAAAAGGTAGAAATCATAAGAATTAAATATATATATTTATATATTTTATATATATATATATTTATGACTATGCTATCTTCAAGGGCTATACTTTACATTCCATGATACAAATAGATTGAAAGAAAAAGGTAGAAAAAGATAAATCAAGCAAACAAAATGAAGTGACTATGCTAACATCAGATAAAATATACTTAAGGAAAAAAAAGTATTACTAAAAATGGGGAATGATACGGTTGACCTTTGAACAGTGTAAGTCCACTTATATGCAATTTTTTTTTCAATAAATACATTGGAAATATTTTTGGAGATTTTTTTATGTTTGAAAAAACTCACAGATGAACCATGTAGCCTAGAAGTATTTACAAAATTAGACAAAGTTAAGCAGGTCATAAATGCATAAAGTATGTTTAGAGAATAGTCTAATTTATGATTTACTACCATAAAACATACACAAATCTATTGTAAAAAATTAAATTTTATCAAAATGTACACACTCAAACCATACTTGGTACCATTTGCAGTTGAGAGAAATGTAAACAAATACAAAGATGCAGTATTAAATTATAACTGCATAAAATTAAGCATAGTATATGTGATACTACCATAATAATTTCATTGCCACCTCCTGTTGCTATTGTGGTGAGCTAGGTGTTGCAAGTATCTGCTTAAAACGCAGTGTGATGCTAATCACCCCCATCACCAGTTTGTCTCCCCAGTAAATTGTGCATCACAGGAAAAAAGTGATCTCTTGTGGTTTTTGAATATTTTTTGTGTTTAGGGCAATATGTGGTAAACTTCGAATAACATCATGGGCCCACATAAAGCGCCCCTAGTGATGTTGGAAGTGCTCCCAAGAAGCAGAGAAAAGTCATAACATTACAAGAAAACAATTGAATTGCTTGATATGTACTGCAGATTGAGGTCTGCAGCTGCTGTTGCCTGTCATTTGAAGATAAATGAATCCAGCGTAAAAGACCATTGTAAAAAAAAAAAAAAAAAGGAAAGGAAAACTTGTGAAGCTGTCATTGCAGCTACAGCAGCAGGTGCGAAAACCTTGCACTTTTTGTGAAATACCTTTTCATCTCTTACTGAAAACGCAGCTTTTATGTGGGGGCAGGATTGCTGTAAGAAAGGAAAACTGGTTGACTTTAATGTGATTTGAGAAAAAGCAAAGTCATTCTGTAAAAACTTAAGGAAAAAGGAAAGTATAGGATCCAAAGTCAGGGAACTGAATGCCAGAAAAGGATGGTGTGATAGTTTTGGAAGGAGGTTTGGCTTAAGAAATGTCCCAATAACAGGAGAAACAGCTTCTTGCCGCCCAAGAGGCCGCAGCCGAGCTCCCAGATGCCGTTAAGAAAATCAGTGAAAAGTGAAACGCTGCTGTACTCCAGAATTAACACAGCATCTTAAACCAACTATACTTCAATAAAAATTTTTGAAAAACAGGAAAAAATAAGAAAATCATTTAGGGGAAAGGCTATCTTCCTAAACAAGTTTTTAATGATGACGAAATCGCACTATTCTGGGGAAAAAAAAATGCCATGGAGGACATTTGTGAGCTCCGGGATTTAAGGCAGGCAAGGACAGGCTAACTCTGCTGCCCCACACAGATGAAGCTGGGTTTCTGATCAGGACTTCCCTTATCTATAAACCTGCTAACTCTCAGCCTTAAAGGGAAAAGATAAACATCACGTGCCAGTCTTTTATTTGTCCAACAGGAAAGGCTGGGCAATGAGAACACTTTTTCTGCCTTAGATCCATTGATGTTTTGCTCCTGAAGTCAGAAAGTACCTTGCCAGTAGGGGACTTTTAAAGTTCTTTTGATATTGGACAATGCCCCTGGTCACCCAGAACCTCATATGTTCAACCCTGAAGGTGTTAAAATGGTCTACTGGCTGCCAAACACAGTATCAATCAACCTCCAGATAGAGGGGTTATAAGAACCTTGAAGTTTTGTTACACACAGTATTCTATGGAAAGGATCATTAACTCCATGGAAGAGAGCCCTAATGGAGAGAATTATCAAGGAAGTCTGGAAGGAATACTTTACTGAAGATATCACTGTTGTCATAGAAAAAGTCATGAAAGCCATTAAGCTGGAAACAAATTCCTGCTGGAGAAAACTGTGTCCAGATATTGTGCATAACTTCACAGAATTTATGACAGAGCCAATCAAGAAAATCATGATAGAGATTGTAAATACAGCAAAGAAGGTTGGGAGTGAAAGGTTTCAAGACATGGATCTTGAAGAAATTCAAGAGCTAACAGATACCACATGAGAGGAACACCAAGACTGCTTTATGAGATGAGTGTTCCTGACCAGTGCGCGATGATGAGGAAGAAGATGTAGAAGAAATGCCAGGAAGCAAACTGACATTAGACAATCTGGCATTATGGTTCTGATTATTCAAGATGACATACGACATCTTTTATGACACAAACTCTTCAATGATACAGGCACTGAAACTAAGGCAAATGGCTCCACCTCTGCTGCTCCTAGAGAAGTAAGACCAAACCGTCGTCTTCTTTTCCTGTCTACTCAACGTGAAGACAATGTGGATGAAGAGCTTTATAATGATCCACTTCCATATAATGAATAGTAAATAGTCATTATGCTATGCAGTAAATAAACTTATCTGTTGTGTATGTGTGTGTGTGTTTTCACGAAAAAATCTAATGACTGTACTGCAAAACAGTATGAGTAATTTTTGTGTCATCATAATAATCATTGCATAAGTATTCATTGTGTAGGACATCATGTGCAAGACTCGTACTGAAGTGGATAGCCTATTCTCATATAGGCATAAGGTGAGTAATATTTAATATGAAGCCAATGTGTTAGTTTTCTTACTGTTTGGTAACTTTACTTTCAAAGGATTACATTACTGTACAGTATGCGTCTCTCTCATAACTGGAGAGATTGTATATCAGCCTACATTACAGGTAAGTGGGTTTTTAAAAATGTAACAATGTTTCAAATATTATATTATAAATGTGACTGTAATACTGCATACCATAAAAATTTTATGATGACTTATTCATAAGTGTAAAGCCAAAATATCATGAAGCAATCATATTTCTTCATTATCAATGCATAAATCATAATGCCTATAAAAACATTAATTTATTTTTACATTATCTTTGTATTTCTGATTTCTAGTGTTAGTAATACATATAACATCTACAGTGTTTGGCATCCTATAAGGTAATATTGAGTAGGTACTGAGAGAAAGACAATTCATCTCATAAACATATGACATAAACTTATGGTATTGATCAATATATCGCAGGACTATAAATGCATTTTCTCTTCCTTACAATTTTGTTAATGACAATTTATTTTCTCTAGCTTACTTCTTTTTATAAAAATACAATATGTAACACGTATACAAAATATTAACTATTAATGTATTCCAATCAACGGAAGACTACTAGTGCTTAAGTTTGAGGGGAGTCAAAAGTTATACATGTATTTTTGACTGTGCTGGTAGTCAGTGCCCCTAACCTCTGCATTGTTCAAGGGCCAACTACACTTTATAACCATGAAATGGTCAAATAAACAGAAAAATATAACAATTAACATATGTGTACCTAACAACAGAGCTGAACGTAAGTGAATAAAACTAATAAAATTAATGGGAGAAATAGACAAGTCAACAGTGACAGTTAAATATCCCAACATCAAACTTTAAATTATGAATAGAACAATTAAGCACAAGCTCAATAAAGAAATAGAAGATTTAAACAATATAAATGAAATATTCCCAGAAGACATCTGTCAAATAGTAAAATTAACAAAAGTAGAAGACAAATTCTTCTCAAGTGCACAGGGACTATTTTTCAAGATAAACTATAAATAAAGTTACAAAAATCATCAATAGACTTAAAATATTTATATAAGGCAAAGTACCTTCTTCAATAGTAATAGAAAGAACTTGGAAATCAACAGAAGACAAGGTGGGAAATTCACAAATATGTGAAAATTAAGTCACAGTTTCTAAATAAATAGGTGGAAGACAAAGTCACAATAAAAGTAGAAAATACTTCAAAATGAATGAAAATAAAAGCACGATGTTCTAAAATGTATGGGATGCAGCTAAATCATTTCCTAGAGGAAAATTTACGAATGCAAATGCTTACGTTAAAAAAAAAAAAGATCACAAATTTAATAACTAAATTTACACCCTGCTTAAGGGACTGAAAAAAGAAAGGCAAAGTAAATTTAAATCAAACAGAAAGAGAATAAAAATAAATATGTGAGTGGAAATGCATGAGACAAGAAATAGAAAAACAATATAGAAAAATCAACAAAATTAAAAGTTGGCTTTTTGAAATATCAACATAATTGGCACAGTTTTAGCTAGAAAGACCAAGAGAATAAAAAAAAAAAGATAGAAGGCTAAAATAACCAAAATCAGGATGAAAAAGATATATTACATTTAATCTTAACAACAAAAATAATTGTAACAGAATGCTATAAGCAATTAAATGTCATCAAATTTGATACATTTTCTGTAAATGACAAATTCCTAGAAAGATACGAACTAGCAAAACTGACTCAAAAATAAATAAGAAATATTAATGAACTTATAACCGTAAAGAGATTGAATCTGTAATCAAAAACACTTGCACAAAGAACCTAGGATCACATGACTTTGTTGGCAAATGAAAATATTCATCAAATATTAAAAAAATTAATACCAATACTTCACAAACTCTTCCAAATGTGAAATGGAAGCAAACACGTCCCTAGATATTTTGAGGCCAGTTTTCCCTTCATGCCAAAACCAAACACATCATGAGAAGAACTCACTACAGACCAAATTACCCTATGAACATAAGTGCAAAAAATCCTGAACAAAATACGGGCTAATCAAGAACAGAAACATATGAAAATGACTATACTAGGTCAAGTTGGGACCAAGTGGACTTATCCCAGAAATATAGGTAGGGTCAACACACAAAAATAATAATGCAGTGTATCATATTAATACAATTAAATAATGGGGAAAAAACACATGATGATCCTATTGACACACACATACACCAAAGAAAACCTTTGATAACATCCAACATCATTTTATGATGAAAACACTTAAACTAGGAGTAGCAGATTATTTAAACCTAATGAAGTTTGCTTACAAAAAACCCACAGTAAACGTCATACTCAAGGGTGGACGACTGCCAAGGTCTTCTCTTTAAGATCATGAGCAAAACAAGGATGTCTATTCTCACCACTTCTACTCAACACTGCATTGGAAAATCTAGCTTTGGCACTTATACAAGAAAAAAGGAATTAAAGAAATCCTAACTGCATGAGAAGAAGTAAAACTATCTCTATTTGAAGATAGCATGAACTTATAAATAGAAAATCCTTAAGAATATACTGAAAAATCCACTAGAGCTTATCAACAAGTTCAGTAAGTTTTCAGGATTCAAGGTCAACACATAAAAATCAACTGCATTTCTCTACACTAGCAAAGAGCAATCTGAGAATGAATTTCAATGTTATTAAAACAGCATCAATTAAATAAAATATTTAGAAATACATTTGGTAAGATAAGATTTGGGCAGTGAAAACCATGCAAATCTTTGAGAGAAATTGAAGACCTAAATAAATGGAGAGACAGCTCCTGCTCTTGGAGTCTCAGTATTGTTAAGATGATAATACTTACCAAGTATATCTCCAAATTCAACAAAATGCCTATTAAAATCCTAGGTTTGTTTTTGTTTTTTTTGTTTTGTTCAAGTGAAAATGCAAGGGACCAGAATACTCAGAAACATTCTTTTTATAACTATTTTTTTTTGGTTGATGTATACTTGATTTACAACACTGTGTTAGTTTCTGGTGTACAGCATAGTGATACACGAGTACTATATGAATATACATACACACACACACACATATTTGGAGAACACACACTTCCTCATTTCAAACCTTGATACAAAGATGCAGTAATCAAGACTGTGTGGTACTGCCATGAGGATAAACATAGAGATCAATGGACTAGAAATAAGAGCCCATAAGTAAACCCACATATCTATGGTCAAGTGATTTTTGCCCAGGGTTCCAAGACAATGCAATGTGGAAAGAGTAGTCTTTTCAGTAAATACTCCTGAGACAGCTAGACATTCACATGCAAAAGAATGTAATTCTCCCTCAAGCTCACATTATATATAAAAAACAATTCAAGTGGATCAAAGATCTAAATGTAAGAATGTAAGAGCTAAAACTAAAAAGAAAAATGGTATTTGGAAGAAAATATAGGGATAAATCTTGTGACCTTGGATTAGGCATTTGTTTTTTACATATAACACTAAATATAAAAGTGACAAATGAAAAAATGTATATATTGAACTTCATCACAATGAAAAACTTTTAATCAGAAAATGAAACTCACAGAATGGGAAAAAATAATTAAAAATCACATACTTGAAAAAAAATGTATATCCAGAGCATATTATTTTTTAAAAAAGCATTCTTACAGTTCAATAATAAATAAATATTCAATTAAATGATGGGTAAAGGATTTGGGTAGGCATTTCTCCAAAGAAGATATGCAAATGGCCAAAAGTACATGAAGATATACTTGTCTTCATTAGTCACTCAAAAATGTAAATCAAAACCAAAATGAGATACCATTTCATATGCACTAAGATGGCTATAATCAAACAGACAATTAACAACTCGGTGAATATGTGCAGAAACAGAACCCTCATAAATTGTGGATTAGAGTATGAAATAGTGCAGTGACTTTGGAAAACAGTTTCATAGTTCTTGAAAATATTAAACATAAAATTGCTATATGTATCTACCCAAGAGGAATGAAAATGTATGTCCACACACAAATATACATTAATGTTCAGAGCAGCATTACTCATGATAGATAAAATATGAAAACTCCAGTTTGTTGATGGGCTCCAAGTGCTTACTGACTTTTGAATACATAAGCAACACATAGTATAACTACCCAATGGAATATTATTTGGCAATAGAAAGGAATGAAGTGCTGATTCATATAGATAAGCCTTGAAAACCTTAAGTTAAAGAAGACAAAGACTTAAGACCACATTTTGTAATTCCATTTACATGAAATGTCCAGAATAGATAAATCTATATATATAAAACGTACATTAGTGGTCAACACAGGGTGTGGGAGACAGGAATTGAGCTCGACTGTTACTTGGTGTGGGGGTGTATTTTTGAGGTTATAAAATATTCTGTAATCATATGTGGTGTTGGTTTAACAACTTTGCAAAATAATAAAAACAGTGAATTGTACACTTAAAAAGGAAAAAGGATGACTGTTACAACTTTAAAACAGTGAAGTGTATGTGAATTTTAAAAATATTTGGAGCTTATGATGCTGAATAACTAATCTCCAAAACCAAAGTTTCCTGAAAATATGTCCACAAAATATACAAAGATGCAAACGGATACCCTGCATCAGGGGTAGAATGCTGATATTGGATTGAATGTGGTGCTAGCTGGCATTTGGTCTTCACCGTAATGAATATTCTCATTATCTATGTTCCGGGATGTTTCTTTAGTGATGTTATCTGCACATATTCATCTAAATCTTCATTCAATTTGGAGAGGATTTGTAAAACCTTTGACTTTATACATGGACAAATCAAAGCTTTACTGATTAAAGCATTATTCCAAAGTCTATTAGAGTGTAGCCAGATTTGGACTGAGATATGTTTGACTCCAAAGTTCATAGTACTTCACTGAAAACCTCTCATTAATTAATTGGGTAATTGACTGATAAATTATATCATCTACTTGGCTTTTTTTTTTTTTTAGTTTCTACTAGGAGTCACTTTTTTTTTGTATAAGATTGAATTTATTTTTTTAACACTTTTTATTGATTTATAATCATTTTACAATGTTGTGTCAAATTCCAGTGTTCAGCACAATTTTTCAGTCATTCATGGACATATACACACTCTTTGTCACATTTTTTTTCTCTGTGATTTATAATAACATTTTGTGTATATTTCCCTGTGCTATACAGTGTAATCTTGTTTATCTATTCTACAATTTTGAAATCCCAGTCTATCCCTTCTCACCCTCTACCCCCCTGGTAACCACAAGTCTGTATTCTCTGTCCATGAGTCTATTTCTGTCCTGTATTTATGCTTTGTTTTTGTTTGCTTGTTTGTTTTTGTTTTTTAGATTCCACATATGAGCGATCTCATATGGTATTTTTCTTTCTCTTTCTGGCTTACTTCACTTAGAATGACATTCTCTAGGAGCATCCATGTTGCTGCAAATGGCATTATGTTGTCGGTTTTTATGGCTGAGGAGTATTCCATTGTATAAATATACCACATCTTCTTTATCCAGTCACCTGTTGATGGACATTTAGGCTGTTTCCATGTTTTGGCTATTGTAAATAGTGCTGCTATGAACATTGGGGTGCAGGTGTCATCCTGAAGTAGATTTCCTTCTGGATACAAGCCCAGGAGTGGGATTCCTGGGTCATATGGTAAGTCTATTCCTAGTCTTTTGAGGAATCTCCACACTGTTTTCCATAGTGGCTGCACCAAACTGCATTCCCACCAGCAGTGTAGGAGGGTTCCCCTTTCTCCACAGCCTCTCCAGCATTTGAAAGATGTACAACAGTAAAGCATCAGCAAAGATCAATGCTCTCATGGAGACAGCATTCTTGCAGGGATGGGTTAACAACCAGGAAGCAAATTAATTATGGTAAAAACTCTGAGAAAATAAAGAAATCAATAGATAGGTGAATAAGGGGATATAATAAAGAGAGATTTAGTAATCAGAGGAGAAGATAATCCGTAAACTAAGATCTGAATAACAAAACAAACCTGCTCTACAAAAACCTGGAGGAAAAGAATGTCAGACATGGGGAATAGCGAGTACAAAAGCCTTTAAGCAAGAATGTGCTTGGACAGAAAGGAGGCAGATATTGCTAGACTATAATGATAGAGGTGGAGTGGCAGGATTTAAAGTATGAGAGGCAGGCAGGAGCCAAATTACAGAAGGTTTTGTAGACCTGAATAATGGTCTGGGAGAGGAAGGAAATGAATCACGGTGATACTGATGATGACGATGGTGATTATGATGATGATGATGATGGTGATGATGTGATGATGGTGATGGTAATGATGCTACCAGAAAGAAAAAAAAAATCAATGTGTACACCTGCTATGTGCCAGCATTTTGCTAAGCTTGTATATACATGGTTTTCACTTATCATTAAAAAAAATACAGTAAAGGAGTGTCATCTCCATTTTACATGAGAGAAACAGAAGGCCCAGAGATGTTAGCTAACTATCCCAAGATCACACAGCTAAATGAATACTAGAGAATGGGGTCAATCTATGTGATTCCTTTACCACAATTGCCAGCCCCAGCTCCCTTCCAAGGGAAAACTCTGTGGCAGAACACTATGTACCTTTATTATTCAGCAATATTTTTTAGTTGAATGAATTAGATCGAGGTTTATTTTGTCCACCATATGTTTCTCGCTCTCACTGTGGCTGGTAATGATTCTTAAAGATTTAGTGTTCATTATTTACATCTCAGGGACTCTAAGAATACCAATGTCATGATTTCACAAAGAACCCTCACCTCTCGAGTTGTCATTCTGGGCCACCACCCTTGAGGATATTTTCAGTGTATACCTTATGTTCTAGGGACAAAATGTTCCAATCTTGCTGCATAAACCAGCTTGTGTGGCTCAAAGGCTGTGGCAGGTTTCGGCTGTCAGTTATTAAACAGGTTGTTCTAAATAAGCAGGCAAGATCTTGTTATTTTGACATGCCATTACAGAAAAGAGCTGGCAGCCCCAGGAGTATAAAATGAAATGTCAAAGAGTCCAGGGATATGTCATTGTCCAAGAAAAGCCATCAGCAACTGCCTGGGAGAAACATCAGATTTACATTTCCTCTGCTGAGTAGTAAACAGTATTGACAAGTGAAATGTTTCTTGTGTTCTGTCCTCTGGGAGAATTTTAAGAAAGACAAATGATACCTTTTTTTTTTTTTTTCTGTGGCGGGTTTTTAAGAAGTTCAAATGTGGGTCAGAGCAGCGAGAAAAAGCTGCACAGCCGGCATGAGAGGAGACTCTACCTCTTCCCGGAAACGCATCCCATCTGAGAGTGCTTGCGAAGGAGCGAGAACAAGAGAAATACTTATTATTCCTGTCCTCACATCAAGTTTGAGTCCGGCTAATTATTGCTGGGAAGCTGAGGCTAAGTAGCAGAGAGTTCGCCCAAGACACCATTGCTGGAGAACAGCAGACCCAGGGTTCTAACCGGGGCAGCCTGCTCCCCGAACCTGCAGAAACGCTCCCCATGTGAGGAAGAAACCATACGTATCTCTCAGACACACCTCTTTCTTGAAGGGAGGACTAGCCTATTTATACTAATTGGCCAGAATGACTACACAATCAGATGCCTTCCCCGAACCTTAAAGCATAATTATGAATATCTCTGTATGTTATCTATCCATCTATCTATCTATTGATCTATCGATCTATCATCTTCTATTCAGAGTGCTTTGAAATACTTGAACATTTATCCCACTGTATAAAAATTATTAGTAGATGTATTTATCTGCATATCCCACCCTCCCCTCCAACTAGAATACCACCTCAGGACATACAGTGAATTCTATTTTATGTCTTCCATCTCTACCAGAAAGCCTGATCAGTAGTCAATAAGCAAATAAATTAATAACTCAAGCTGGAAGTTATCGAGCAAACAATACTTCGGAAGCTTTTGTCAACCTCCTCCTTAAAATTATGGCTTGGACACTCGTTCCAATTCCTTGAGATAAAATTGTTCAACCTTTCACTTGCCCGGGAGGCAAAGGCCAGTTTAGCATCATTCATCTTCTAGGTAAGATCAGGAGTCTGTTTCAGGTGTTGCGATGCAGGGTGAAACTTTTCAGCGTAATAAGGGAGAAATATAACTGCCTTTTCCCCAGTTTTGAAATAGCTTATTATAGGGTTGAAAAGGGTAGGTGGGTTGCATACTCTTGTTTGCCCCTCACTGGGCAGGTTGATATATTTATTTATTTTTCTTGGAGATACTGCAGTTTATCTCTGTAAGTGTCCATATATCAGCAAAGCAACCAGGCAAGGATTTTCAGGAGGCTCTTGGCCTGAGGCCACCAATATGGTGATAGGCTAGCCTTTCATGATCGTCTGATGGGTCAGGATGTGTGAGAGGGATGCCCTAAATTAGCAGTCTAAGTCCTAGTCTTGAAATAAAATCATTGTGTGCCTGGAGAAAGGATTAGGAAAATAGGGTCTGTCTCTCTTCTGTTAACATAAACTCCAGCTCCGTCATCATCTCCTGATGGCCTCAAGCTCCCCAGTGACATCAGGTCAATCAACCTATGGAAGTCCTGAGTTTCTAATGGGCTACTGATTGGAAGGTTAGCAGAGGAGGAGTGATAATGACAGTAGACAAAAATAGGAAGCCAAATTCTGAATCTACCGATCATATATTCTGACATATACTCAGAGCTCTTAAAATTCAAATCCAGTTAACATAACAACATTGACTCTGTTCCAGACACTGTCCTAGGCTGTTTACATAGTTCAGTTAATCTTTCCCTGAAAGGCAAACACTACTGCTTCTAATCTACAGATCCAGACGTTGAGGCTCAGAGAGATTAAGTGGTCAAAACAGAGGATAATTCAGTTTTGTGGGCTTCAGTTCTGTTGGTCTTTCTATTGGTCCAAAGATGATCAGTAGTAGTTACTAGCTAACATCTCCATTCGGATGATCATGCCGTCTTAAAGCCTATTTAGAATCCCGTTAGTAAAGGTGAATCTTTGTCCATGGATCACTCCATGAGTATCATACATCTGTATGTGAAGAAGGAAGTATGACTAAGATGCTCATTTATGATCCCGGACATCATACCTCACAAACAGCCCACAGAGCCTTTCAGAACTCTTTTTCTGTATTTTCAGCCCTCTGGATCAAGCCACAGTCATATCTTGGTGAGACTACTTCACTAGCTTTCTAACGAGGCTGCCCATTCTGCTTTTCTGCCCACTCCAGTTCATTGACTCTTCTGAAAATGGCATTCCAGTCTTTCCATTGACAAATGACTTCGTGAATAAATCAACAAATGTTTAATAGGCCCCACAGTTTTTTTTCTTAACTCTCTAACCTCGCTGGAAGCCATTCTTTCTGTGTCTTTCATTGGGCATCTCAAAGAAGAAATGTCTAAAATCCAGGCTCTTGACAAATATTCCAGTTATTCAGATTCCATAAAAACCATTCTGAAAATCAATGGTTTAAAACACTGACAACATTTATTTTGCCCACAAATATGCACTCTGAGCAGGACCTGGAAGGTTCAGCTTGTCTCTGCTCCACTGGGTATCAGCTGAGCAGGCACCGTCATCTGGGCTTTTTTCGTTTATATGTAGAGTGGTGGGTGGCGGCTGTAAACTGAGACACTAGCTCCAGCTGGCAGGCAGAGTGCCTATAGGTGACCTCTCCATGAGGACTGAGCTTCCTCACAACATGGTAGCTGGGTTCTAGAGGTGAATGTCTCAGGAGACAGAATACCACATGGAAGTTATGTCCTCCTTCATGCCTTCAAATTCAGACATTCAATCTGTTGAGGCAAACATAAATTCCTGTGTAATTTCAAAGGAAGGAAGAACAGAGTTCACTGTTTGAAGGGAAATAATGGTAACATTCTAGAAGAGCATGTAGGACTAGAAAGATCACCATGACCCTTTCAGTGGACAGAGCTAAGGTGCATGCATGTTTGTATCCATGTCTGTCACTATGTCTGTCTATATATAGATAGGTAGATGTTTGTGTGTGAGTGAACATGATATATATAGAGAGATTTACATATGAAATAAATATGATATATATAGATATACATATAAAATAGGTGCCTATATAGATCTTTGAGATGCCTTTGAGACACTTGCGCATGTATGTACATGCACACACACACATTCATAGGTACATGAAGAGAGAGATTTACAAATACATCAGTACCTGCTGTCTCTATTGCTGAAATCCAGAAATTCATGAGGTGACACTAATATTTCTAATCCAGTGTTTCCTATCCATCATCACGGGGCTTATTCCAATTTTTTTTTCTTTCCATATTTCTGACTTGATTCTCTGACGGAGAAGCTTCCCTTTTTCCTAATATACTAATTTATTTGGTCAGTTTTTCTCTAGGCAACCAAGCATTTATTGCCATCACTCCTGGCTGGCCTGCACGGACACTTTGTTTAACCTGCTTAGCTTCTCCCACGCCCTCAAGGCGGCCCTTTTGCAGACGGCCTCCCTACCTCATGAATCTGCATGCTGTGTGGGTCCTTTCTTTACCCTCCTCAAGGTCTGCATTCCCAGACCCGCTGTGCCGGCTACAGCTTCGTTCTCCCTGTTGGCCTCTGTACACCCCTGCGCTGGTGTGCCCTTACAGATAAAGCCTATCTCCCTCTGCTGGGCTCTGATGGCCCATGCCAGGCTTCTAACTCCCCACCTCCTCACCCAACCCGGATTCCCTCCTTATCTTACTTGTGCTCCAGTGCCCGACAGGGACACTCCTCCATGTAGACACTCTCATTATCCTGCTTGGGTTCTGAAACCCTAAGCTGAGCCACCCACAGACATGGATGCCCTCCTCACACATCAGGCTGATTCCCTCTGACCGCTTGTCTTGTATTGACACCCAGCTTCAACCTGGTTGAGTCTGGACACCTTACATAAAGCTGTCCTTCCAAGTGGATGACTTACTTTGCTTGGCCTTACCTAACGGTTTTAGGACGGAATTGTTTAGGAAGTTGAAGGGAAAGGTCTATCCGTGAAGCCCTTTGGAAAGCAGATGCTGAAGTTAAGTGAGGAGTGTGAAGGATTTATTGTGGAGTAGCACCTGAGAAGTAACAGGACCGAAGCAGGCTTGTTCCCAGGCCACCTGGCAGGGAAAGTCAGTGGTGCCAACTATGAAGTTGTGTGGTGCATATTTCACAGCCTCTGCCAGCCTGGTGGAGCGCCCTGGAGCAAAGACCGCCCTTCAAATGAGCGCTGTGTTGGGCATGGCCCATCTACTACAGGCTTGCTCCATCAAGAAACGTGTGACCTCAACTCAGACTCTAAGGCAGAACTGAAAGAATTATAGCTGCCAGGTGCCCGCAAAGCATGGTCCTCACAGCCTGCCAACACGCTCTGTCTTCAAGAGAGAAGCCAGAGGTTTATTTCTGCATCTTGCCCCAGACAGGCTATGGGAAGAGAAAGGGAAGGGAGCTCTATTAACTTGAGATATGTGCTAAGTACCAACAGGAACACACAGAACTCAATCCTACTGCCCACAAAAATTTGAAATTGAGATTATTGGCTTTCAAACATCATTGTCTGTCAAATCACCCTGAGTGGCAAAAAATATATCTGTGCGCCATGTATCTGGAATTGGAGCCGCTCAGCAAGGGTCTAGGAAACCGGCATTTTCAACATGAAACTCAAGTTGTGGAAAACATTTTTACCTCTGCCTGTGGAGCCCTCATCCACTCAGTGAACATTTCCTGTCAGTTCGCTTTTATCACCATAGTCTGTCGGCTGATCTGGTACTTTAGTCCAGCGCATAACTCTGGGAAGTGATAACTATTGTTTTGCTGAGTGCAACATCTTGTCCTTTTACTGTAAATCTGTTTTGCTCGAGGGCACACTTTTATAGGTCAAGCTCCCTGCTGTGTTACTGGGGAATGTAGGCTGGATTGTAAAGAGCAATTGTTTCCTGCAAAAAGTCACAAAGTTGGGCCCAGCAGAATGGAGATTCTGAGGTTATGCATGCTATAGCATATCTTCAACGTTAAAGTTATCTCGGTAAGATATTTTTATGAATCTGACCTGCCTTGTCAACATGAAGCATTAGGCATCCGGAACGTGTAAAAGAGAAACTATGGGCAAAAAATCAAAGAGTATCTGATGTTTGCTCAAGTGATACTTCAACCAGCTTATTTTAATCTTCTTTCGTGTCTTCTGGTTTTCTTTGACTTGCTAACCTCTTAGCTCTGAACCTTAACTCTGTACCTCTTCTAAAGTTTCTCCTTGCTTTGAAATATATTTCCTTATCTTCAACTTCAACACTATATATATATATACATATTTTTTAACATAATTTGGTTACCCCCTTGTCTATACATGTAAATATGCAAAAATTGTTAAATGGTGCCCCACTGTCTCCCAGAGCCCCACAGGGGACTATAATAACAAAACAAGTCTTCCCTTAATCAAGTTGCCAAATATGTTGTTCTTTTCTCATAAGATCTTTTACCCCAAATTTTCATTGTTATGTGAAGAAACACCCCAATGCAGTGGCTCACGATAATTACAACTGCTCTTCCCCTCCCCCCCCTTTGTATTTCCAGTATAGGAAAGGCTTGGAAAGAACAGTTCACCGCTGCTTCTCGCACCATCTTGGACAGTTCAAGGCTAGGGATTGCGCAAAGGCTGGAGGCTGCAGCCATATAAGGGCCACTAATTCCCAGGCCGAGTGGTTGCTGCAGCAGTTAAAATGGAACTTTTGGCCAGAACATCTGTGCGTGTGGTTTCCTCACAGCATGGCGGCTGTGTTCTAAGAGTGAGCATCTCAAATTACAGGAAGTGGTAACCTGGCCATTTCCATCATCAATTATTTATTGGCCAAGTTAAGAGAGGCCAGATTCAAAGCAAGAGGACACAGAACTCACATCTCAATGAGAAGAATGCCAAAGAGTTTGGGAGTTATTTATTCATTTTTTTAATGCTACCACACCAAACACATCATGATTAAGATTTGCAGTTTTGAGTCCCAACTCCACTCATAAGATGAATCATCTTCATCTTGTAGAGATGAGTAACAGGTAGCACTTGAGAAATACGTGACTTAGAGGCAGAGGAAAAGTCAGAGGAGGTGCACTTGACTGATTCCTACAATCTTGTTATTCTAGAAATAACAGTCAGCAGGGGGAGAATTTCCTGTTGGGATTTCTCTGGCAATAGAGAAGAAAAGAGGATTCTTACTCATTAAAGTTTGTAAGACTTTCCAAAGCACTAGCATGAACAATGTCCTCCATGTTTCTAACAACATTCACCAAAGAAATCAGTACTGCTGCTATTATTTACATCACACCAAGGGTAGACTTTGGTTTTGTGATATTAGAGGGTATGTTCAAAGTTGCGTAGCTAGCAAGTAGCGAGAATGAATTTAAAACCAATTTCCCCTCAAATCCCATGCCAAGGTAAATTTTATAAATAAACAAATTTTGAGTTCCAAATTAGGCCTGAAGATCCGAACTTGAACTGTCAAGTTGAAACAGGATATATGATGAAGCACAAAAAGCCTCAGTGGTTCTAGTTAAGTAGAAAGTATAAGAGGCTTACGGTAAGTAGAAAGGAGCTAAGAAACTTGGTCCTATTGGAGAAGTGAATCTTGACAAGAGAAGGCAGTTGTTCAGTGCATAGCATCCAAGAGCCTGTCAAAGTCACAGACAATTTGGTTGGCAAAAACTGTTAACAGCACGGCTGATACTGTTTGGCAGGTCCAGTAACAGGGTTAGTGTGGTTGATGAGTTATGTTCCAAGACTGGCATGTATTAGCATGGGAATGCCAAGAAGTGCATCCACTCACAAAAGGACACAATCTTTGGGATCAAGATTCTGCCTCATAAGTGTGGAGAAGGGCACAATTTAAAGACAATCAAATATCTAATTCAGCTTAATTGAACTTCCCGGTATTTTTCTGATTCTCAAAGAGTGTTTTATTGACCCTCCTCCCAATATGGGGGTCGAGGATTAAGAGGTACAAACTGTTATGTATAAAATAAGCTACAAGGATATGTTATATAACACATGGAATATAGAATATATTTTATAATAATTATAAATGGAGTATAACCTTTAAAATTATGAATGACCATGTTGTACACCTGTAACTTATATAATCTTGTATATCAACTACATCTCAATAAAAAATAAAATATATATAAATTATCTTTAATTAATAAAGTACAGACGCCATAAAAAGCGTTTATAAGAAGCAGGCATGAAAGAGGGAAGTTATGAGTATTATCACTTATAGAACATCTAAATTTGTACTCAGAGTTGCCTGCTGTCTGGGTTGGCACAAGACTTTTCCCAACTTCCTTTGTTCTCATCTTCTGCCTTTTTCCATTCTTGGGAAAGTTGTACTTGATATGTGTCTCCGGAAGGTTTAATAGGATCAGTACAGGGTCAGAAGAAAGGAAGTATGGAAAGAGTCACATGAGTTGAATTTTCAGATAGGATGTCTCAAAAAAGATTAAAAATACCCGTAAGGTTTGTATGCGACATCACTGAGTTCTAAAGGGTAGACAATTAGAAACAATTTTATGGAAGAAGATTAGTGATAAAGAGAATTTATTTACCTGCCATTTCTCTTATGTTCTACACCTCTCAGGGAGAGATGGCTAGATTGAAATTTAAGATCTTAGTTTACCATAACTGGCACCCATCTTCTGCCTGGCCTTTACTTACAGGTCACTGAATCCCATTAACAGTCTTGAAAAGCCATTGTATTAGTTTCCTATGGCTGCTGTAACAAATTGTCATAAACCTGGTGGCTTAAAATAGTACCCATTTAGTCTCTTACCGTTTGGAGGTCAGGAGTCCAATATCAGTTTCTCTGGGTTGAAATGAAGATGTTAGTAAGGCCACGCTCCCTCCTACGGCTTTAGGAGGTAATCTGTTCCTTTGTCTTTCCCAGATTCAAGAACTGCATGTTTTGCGTTCCTTGGCTCTTGCACCTTTCTTCATCTTGCTTCAGCAATCCCAGGGCCTTCTTCTCTTTCAGTAAAATCTTCTATTCTTCCCAGTAAAGACAATTGTAGTTAGAATCTAAGCCCGCCCAGATAATTCATGACAATTCCCCTTCTCAAGATTCTTCACTTACACATCTGCAAATTTTCTTTTGCCATGTACTGATCACAGGTCCCCAGGATTGGGACTCAGATACCTTCGGAGGTATTATGCAGCTTTCCAAAGCCGTACTTCCCTACATTTTAGATAAAGTCACATGAAAGTGGAGCCTGCATTAAAATTAAGATCTTTCCATAGCTTACATTTTTTTCTCCCTTATGCACAATTACTCTGCTGCCTTAGTCCTAGGAAATGAACCACTCTAGCTAGACATAGAAAACCCTGCTACCACCAGGATTCTAGAGTGCACGGACATCAAGTAGGAATGAAAGCAAATTTAACAACAAAGCCCTTCATCGTCAATTTTACCGTAGTGAGAGACAAGTATTTGAAATCCTCTGAGACTCACTTTTCTCATCTTCAAAATGCGAAAAATGTATGCGCCCAATGAGCTCATTAGATTATCAGAAAGGTAAGAAGAAAAATCTATTTGAATAGTGAAGCACTACGCTCAGGTTCAATTCTGATGGTTTATGAATTTCTATCCCAACAGTACTGAGAGATGTGGAAGTTTTATTTCTCTGATACAGACATCACCATCCCTTGATTCTTCATTGTTTGGGGATTGTATAAAATACTTGACTTAAATTTTAACTTTTCTCTGAAGCTACAGGTATTACTGGCAAACCTTATTAGGAGACAGCAGGAAATAGATTTTGGTCTTCTGAATCTTCCAGCAAAAATATTTTTGCCGTATAGCTATTAGGAAAAAACTGAGTTAAAATGTCCGTTAGAAAGAAAACTGATTTTTAATGGAAGAGCTGGCCTATTACACTGACCACTTTCCAACCTGATTTTCTTTTCCTGTCTTTTTCGTTCATCCATGTTGATGTATTGCTCCTTATACGAGCATAACATAATCCTGCAGACCCCAGGAAAATTTCAGTAGCCACATGCATTCTGAATAATTGCTGCTCAACTGACATAAATCTGTTAGCAACTCCAGGATCATAAAGCAATAGGATTGGAACTGACCCCAGGAGTTGCCGTGGGGTGTATGGTAAAATGGAAAGATCACTGGTCTGGGAGCCTGGAAAAGCCTTTTCTAATGCATTCTGACAACCCTGCTCTCTTCTGTTTCCTCTTTGTCTCTGTCATGTATTTCACAGATTTCCATTCCCAGTATGACCACGGCAAGTAGATGCATAATTACCTCTCCTTTGGACATTGGTCATGAGATCTTCACTAGCTAACTATCTGTCAGTAGAGCCATCTAGCTGTGTGCCTCTGGACAATTGACTTTAAGACTCTGATTACAGAAAAACCCACAACCCAGCCCCCTTCAAAAAAAGTTACTCCTTTATTCAAAAATCTTCACTGATTCCACATTAACTGTCATTTGACTCAACTGATTTCTTATGTCTTATCTGTCTTCCCTGTGCCCTCACCTCAACAACCTGCAGTTTTGTTTACACTATAATCCTTATAAGTCTCTAACACTTAATTTGCTGATTTTCTTCCTTTATTTGATTTTTTTCCCCCTGTGCTATGTCTGTCCAGATCTTACCAGCCAATGGAATATGGAGCAAAAACAATGTACTATTTCTGGGCCAAGAAGATTAAAAAGTGTGTAGAATTTCATTCTCTTTTTCTCTTCAGCCTGCTTGAAACACAGACTTTATTTAGTCTAATTTAAAAAATCTCCAAAAACAATAAACAAAAAACTAAAACCTAGTTTATGCTTACGATGGAATCACTTTGGGAGAAACTCTATGGCAGTTTCTACTAAACTGGACAAACTCATGCTCTTTTACTCATCAATTCCACCCCTGGCTATTTATCCAACAGAATAGTGTTTTTTACGTTTATCACTGTCAGTAATCAGTAATAATTCAGTGTTATTAGTAATAGTAACTCTGGAAACAATTTAAATGTACATCAAAAATAGAATGTGTAAATAATTGTGATAAAGCCATTAGAGCATTACCCAACCACAAAAATGAAACAAACAAATGAAAAACAAAAACTACAACTAAACAAAATGACTTAGATGCATCTAACAGACATAATAATGAACAAAACTGACCAGACACGTGCATTTCATTTATGTGAACTTTACAAACAGCGAAAGGTAATCAATGGAAGTAGAAGTCAGGTTAGTAGTACCGTTGAAGTGACAAGAGACCATGAAAGGAGTTTCTGTGACACTGTAATCACCATTGTTTAAGCTAGTTATCTGGTTATGTTTACCTAGCAAAAAATGATTCACCTCTAAGTTTAGGAGTTGAATATTTTGTCAAATGTATATTGTAATTCAATACTATATTAGCTTGAGCTGCCGTAACAAAATACCATAGACTGAATGTCTTAAGCACCAGAAATAAATTTCTCAGAGTTCCAGAGATTAAAAGTCCCAGATCAAGGTGTAGGTTTCATTCTGAGGCCTCTTCCCTTGTCATTGTCATGTAGGCAGCTGCCCTCCTGTAGTGCGCCCACATGACCCCTTTTTGTTTGTAGGGTGGGAGGGGAGTCGAGAGAGGTGAAGCAAGGTTTTACATGTTTCTCTTATAAGGACACAAATCTTATCATGGCAGCCCCATCTTCAGAGAAGCTCTACCCTCATAAGTGTGTAAACCTAATTATCCTTCCAAGGCCCCAAATCCAAATATAGTCATGTTGGGGGTTAGAGTTTCAACATATAAATTTTGGAAGGACATACTTCAGTCCATTGCAAATACCATTTTATATATATAAATACCTATGTATACACACACACACACACACACACACACACACACACGTAACTATAATTTTATCTCCTTAAACTCTTCTCCTCACCACTCCCAAAATATCCAATATTTGATTCTTAGAAAACAACAAAAAAATTGAGATTTTTGCCATGCTCCAATATTTTTCTTCTTCAAACTCTAGTTGCGAGCTTTTTGGTGTCTAGAATTAACCTTTCTGCTTATGCCATATACCTAGAGGGAGATTATCCACTTATTTGTTCTGTTGTAGCTTCTAAAACCCACCATCCTACTGCACAATCTTATGAATCGTTGCGCATTCCTGATAATCAATCTTATCTCACATTTTTATTAGCAGACAAGCTGCCTTCTGGAACTAGAATTCTGCCCAAAGTTTCTGACAACTTGAGGAGATGACTTAATTCTGCATGAGTCTTGCCAATTCCCCCACCTAAGACCACACTTGTGTATCCTCTGGCCACAGACTGGAGGCCTGTCCTAAATGAAAACCTGGACACTGCTCTACAATCTAATCAACATCCAGCCAAGGCAAAACCCTTGCTTTCCCACCTCCCAGACCCCAAGATCCACCCCTCGGGTGAACTCTTCCAAAATTCAGCCTCTGTTCAGCTCTGTTTTCCCAGGCCTGGTGTTTATTTTTCCAATTCCCTTTTGGCCAGTGTTTCTCAGAGCCAAACTTGCCAGGCATTCAAGATCACACATGCTATGACTCACTTTAATAATTCCCGTTCCTTTTCTCCTTTTTTCTGCACTTGTCAATTCTTTGGCCATGTATTTCTTAGAACTTTTCCAAAGGATAGTCAGAACCTTCCTAGGATATAAGTCATTTCAACTGAAGAGGAGAAAGCGTGAACAAGTAAGAGCAAAACAAAGACTTAAAAATATGAATTTTCCAAAGTTTATAGAGTATAAATAAAAAAGTCCATGTGTGGAAGGCAAGAACACCCTAATGTGGACCAGTTACTTTCTTGCCCAGGGCTGGGGCAGGACATGGTGAAGGACATAACCAGGTAATTTATGGGAGCGTCTCTGACCTGTAATATCCATTGATTCCCTGAGTTGAAATGTAATGGAGGATGGGTGCAAGATCTCTTATTTCCCCAGATTAGCACGGCTTTAATAGCCAGACTTGGATGTGAAAGGACTGAGAGCCTGTAATGTTTACTGCATTTATCTTCAGATTAATCAAACTGCTATTATCCAACTAACTGCTCAGCAAATAATTTAGATACTTTGAGAATGAATGGTGTTATTTAACAATGAAACTGCTTTCTTAAGCTCTGCTTAATGGCATCTTACAGACAAAAGGGATCATTAAAGAATTCCTTTTATTCTCTGGAGAGGTTAATGGATTATATTATGCCACGTTTCTAAATGTCATGGTCATAATAAAACATATTAAAGAGATTGTTTAGTAATAGTTATTTCTCAATAAAAATAATAGATAAAGGATAAACTTACAATAATGCTTATGGATAATCAATATTCTAAAACACGGCAGAAGGATAACACAAGACTCGCTTCTTATTTTTATTTACTCCTCCCTTCATCTCCTATTTTATTTCTCCTCCTCCTCCTTGTCTTCCTATTCCTGTCCTCTCAAATCAACCTCATTTTACTAGTCCTCAGATAGACCAAACACTGGAAAATGAAATACATTTTTCTGTCTAATTCTGTCTTATACTTTGGTGTTAACAATCTTGAAACCAGTGAAAAATCAGTAAAAAGAAAAAAAAAAAACCTTGCAGCAGCATCATCACCATCATCTGCCTCATCCTCATCCCTGATGCTGGCAAGGGTGATGTAAAATAAGGTAGGTCAGAAAATTGGTACAACCATTATGAAAAGCCTTTTGGAGATATGTATTGCTAGAATAATAAAAGCTTAATACATTTGGATCCAGCAACTGTCTTTCTGAAACCCTATCTGAAAGAAATAACCCTAAATATAAAAATGCCATCATGTTAAAAGACATTTAACAGTTATTTGTAATCCTAACCAACTTGAAACAATTAAGTGACCAACAAAATTGGAATGCTTAAACAAATTACAGTAAATATACCCAATGGAATATTACACAAGATTTAAACTGAATGCTTAAGAGGAGGGTGTCATAAATTATATCGTAAGCATTTCCCTTATTAAGGGAAACAGCAGGATAACTACTGTATGTAAAGTATGATTATAATCATGTTCAAATTGTTCATAAAAATAAACCTAAATAAATATGTTGCCACTGCAGAATTTAGACTCTGGGAGAGTCCTCCCCTACCCATATATTTCTGTTTTGCAAATTGTATTTGATGACTCTGAATTGATTTTTATAATGAGATAAAATAAATGTATTTTTGAATAAAGTTATCTTGGAAACATTGGACGCCAATGCTTTGAGGTTAACCCAAATTTATGTATCATGCTGTGAACAAACAACTGATGTGCCACATCCTTGGATAAACACAGAGGGAAAATAGAGATGTTGGAGACAGCCTCCCGGTCCTCAAGGACTCAATGCTGAGAGGAGGTTGCAGACATGAACCTAATCAGAGCGACTTCAGTTCTGAAGGCGTCTACAAAATAAATGTAAACTAAGTTCTCTGAAGTCACAGAGAATGAAGATGGTAGATCTAAGACATGGACTCAGGAGCGGGGGTGGCTGTGAAATTTGAGATAGCATTTGTACGAGGGGTACCATTTCCACTGCCGGGATTTGGGAGAGTCAGTTCGGGAAGGAGGTGTCTCACAGGCAAAGTCCCAAGCAAGAGGTGGGGGCTACAGTCAGGGGAAACAGGGTGGGTTGGTTTGATGGGAAGCATTCTTAGGAAATACTAGTCTCAATGACAGCTGGGGAATTTGTGTGTACACACGCACACACACACACACGCACACACACACGCACACACACGCACACACACACACATGCACACACACAAAATCCACAGTAGGAAAAGTGTTGATATGAACTAAGAACACAGATAGGCTACTTTAGGGGGAAGCAGAACAACCAACTGGAGGAGGAAAGGGGGTGAAAATAGCTTCCCTTTTAATATACACGATACACACTTTCCTCTAAGGTACCTGCAGACTTCAGCTGGTGAGAGGGTCTTCTCCCACTGGGGAAGGCTGAGAAAAAGGCATGTGGAATGGGACACAGGAGCTGTGGATGGGACTCGTCTCTGGACAGTCATATGTGTGCAAGTATATTGTGTGAAATTTGCACTAAAGCTGTGTTAACAGGAAGCTGTTTACCTGAGAAGAGGTCCTTTTCGTCTTTCCCCCACCTCTTTCTTACTACATGAAGTGTGGACAAGGTAGCAGGGGCTCTAACATGCATCTTATGCTGTGAAGCAACCTTGAGCATGGAAGACCGAGTGAGAAGCAAAAAAAGAGAAGGAGGAAAGCTGCCACACCAGCCTTAAGATCCCCACCCCCCAGATTTTCTTTATGGATGAGACAAGGTAGGATTTCGGTGCTGCATTCTGTTAAATGGAAATGAAGTAAATCCTAACTAACAAAAACTAACATGTATTTACTGAGCCAAGGCATAGCGATAAGATACGCACACTTGTATATAATATATATTTTATAATATGTATAACTATATATCACCTCATTACATATAAATGTATGTTTTACCTATATATGCATTTATTTCATTTTAATCTTCATAATAATAATTCTTACAATACCACCATGATATATATGTTAATTCTGCCATTTTATGGAGTAAAACTATAGAGGACTAGAAAGGCTAAATGATGTGTTCCAAATCAAATAGTAAATGAGTGGTGTGAACGAAAGGCAAGCCTCCATTTTAGTGCCACCAAAGCTATGATCCTTACACGACGTACATGCTGTTTTACATTTGCACACACACCGTGCATTCTCTATTATCTAATTCAGATCTTCTTGACGATTACTCGTTAAACCCAAGCCAACTGTCTTTTTTTTGTAATTAGCTTTTAAGCTTACTTTCATTACATACTAATCATGATAATATAATAATAAAAATATAAACTATCTCACCATCTAATGATACATTTCTATGGGCAAAATCAGGTCATATATGGCTACTTCTAACTTCAAAAGGGGCAAGAAAGCGTCAGTCTTCCAGGTGTCTGGGAAGAGAGGAGAGAGTGGAAGGCAGTCACACAGTCCTCAGGACTAAGCAAGGCTGCTAACATACTAGCAAATCAGCTTCATAAACCGTTGTATGGATTTATACTCTGAAAAGCAATTTGAGTGACTGGCTATTCTTTACTCTTTAGTAGTAATCCTGTGATTTTTCAATCCAATAAGCAAATTATGGTATCTCACTGCGATTTTTTATTAATTTTCACATCTTTGTTGATATTAAGGTGAATATTATCTCATATCTTCAAAAGGCATTTGTGTTTACTTTCAGGGGTATAATCTTTCACGTCCACTAGCTTTTTTTTGCCCTTTTCTCACTATAGCACGGTTGTTAAGAATGTAGACCCTGAAGTCAGATGGCCTAAGTTTGAACTCTGATGTGGACACTAGCTGTATAATGGTCGGTAACTTTCCTAAACTCACTATGCCTCATATATACATATATAGTATATGCATATCATATAGAAACATACTGTAATATTTATTTTATGTGTCATATATATTATTATATATGATGTATCAATATGTAATATATCATAATTATTGTATATTAAATATGCTTATAATTTTATATTATATAACTTTATATATGCATATATTTTAGATATATAAAACTTTTCTGCATCATTTAATTTCATATGTATATAAAATTGGGACTTCACATTCAGGGATGTCTATTTATTCATCTACTCTCATATAATAGTAATTTTTTTGTCATTTTATTCACATCAGTACTGAAGAGCTTTTCCAAAGTTTGATTCTAATTATTTTAATATTTTTTATGATGTTTCGATGGGATCTTTTTCTATTTTGTTTTCTAATTTTATGGCCAGCATATAAGAAAACAAATCTTCATATGTCATTATTTTTCACCTGAACATCTGACTGAACATTTCTTATTCTTCATTTTTTTAAGTGAATTATTTTTGCTTTCCTAGGTAAGCATCATAACATTTATAAGGTAGCTAATTATAATTTTTCCTCTACATTTGTATTACTTTACTCTACTTTTCTTTTTCCTAAAAAGAATTTCCAGAATAGTATGAGCACTTGCAGTGTCATTTTTAAATCTTCTGTTGCCTTATTGCCTTGCTTTGTTAAATCTTTGCATTGTAAATTTTTTCTCTGACCCATGTCCTTGATATCTGTGTCCCTGTTAACTTGTCATTGTTTCAGCTTTTAGCTACATGTATCCTTTGATTTCCTTAAGAGCACAAAGTTTATTCTTTCCAATGTTATATCTGTTTTCTATACTAAAAATAACTTTTTGAATTTATTTGAAGGTAGAGAAGGACGAAGAAGAGAGGTCTTCTACTGGTCTTTCTGCCTCTATCTGCCACAGATAAAAAGAGAGAATAGATTCTCCAGTTGGACCAGCCCTCCCTCACTCTCCACTCTCCATTAGGAAGAGTGAAGAGTATGGTTATCAGAGGAAAAGGGGTGGGAAGGGATAAATTTGGGAGTTTAGGATTTGCAGAGGTTAACCACTATATATAAAAATAGATTAAAAAAGCCAATTTCTTTATAGCACAGGAAGCTATGTCCAGTATCATGTAACGACCTTTAATGAAAAAGAATATGAAAATGAATATATATATATACATACACACACATACATGCATGACTGGGACATTGTGCTGTACACCAGAAATTGACATATTATAACTGACAATACTTCAATTAAAAAAATAAAACTAAAAAGAAAAAAAGAATAATACCATGGTTTGGCTTGCCTAGGGGTCAAGGCCCTCCATGTACACTAGGGAAAAAAACAAAGCAAAACAAAGCAGTCCTTTCCTCTCTTCCTCATCATAGCTATGAGGAAAGAGGTGGTCCTTGGAGTCTACCCCTTCCTGACAAGACCACCCCCCATGGAGCCTCACGTTCACTCTCTAACTTGAGGTTACAATGGCTTACCTCCTTTGGTTCTTTTCCCAGATCAAGTCAGTCACCAAAAGCAGCCCAAGATGCCCTGGTATTCCCGCATCCTTGGAACCTGGTCACCATATGGCTCATTGGTGAGTGTGGCAAGTAACCTGCTAACACTTCACTTCCCTCTCCTCTGACTTATTTACCTCCCCATCACTCATCGCCTACTGGCAAATCACATATTTGATGTGTTTGTTGGTTTCTCTCTGGTAGACCAGGAGCCCCATTGAGAGAGAGACATTTGCCTATTTGAGTCATTGCTGTATCCTCATGGTCTAGAGAAGTACCAGGTTCAAAGGAGATATTCAATAAATATTTGCTGGTTGTTGAGCAAATGAATCAATGAATGCATTACTTGTTTATCTCCTTTTACTCTTCATGTTGCTTTGAGTGTGGTCTAATTTGAATTTAATTTTCCATTTACACCTTCATGAAGGCAGGTTTATTTTTGAACTGTTGGGAAAATATACTGTGAGTATTTTTCTTTGGGTTTCCTTCACATGTATCTGGATGCTCCTGTGAATCCTGTTTGAGATCCCAGGGAATTTGCAAGATGGATCTTTTCTTAACTTGTATTTTCCATGATCTGGCAGGACATAAGAGGGAGACTGCAGAATGGTCAGGTGAGCAGGGCATCGGAATTAGCACAGCTGAGTCTATTTTAACTTAGCATCATTGTTGCTGTCAAGAAGTCAACCCGAGAGCTCATGAGCCTATGTCTAGATTGGGGCTCGTCTCAGTCTTCGATTAGGAATATGTCTTCTGTGTTCTGCATTGTTTCTAGATATACTGGAGCTCATAGAAGTGTCTAACCGTGTTGGGGGTTCCTCATCCAATTCGCTGTCCTCTCAATAAAGGAAAAGCCATGTTGGAGGAAACTCCACTTCCTTTAGACTTTCTGTTTGGTCTCCATGACATAATTTCAGCCATGAAGGAGGGTTTTGCTTACCTGGTTTGTTTATTTAGTTTCAGGAAAGCGATTTCAAATGACATACATACTCTCCCTCCTTGATCAAGCTTTTAACCCGAGTCTCTAGTTTCTACTGCCCCAGCTCTTGGGTAGCACAAAGAATGGGAGAAACTGAACAGGAGTACAGCAGAATGCCACTTCTCAGCCTCTGCAGTGATGCTGTTGTGTGTGAGTAACTGGGTCTCTTTCCTCTGATCATAAAAATAATAAATTAAAATGAAGAGATTTCAAGATTCATTTTCTTTTGTTGAACTCTGTCCATAACTAGACACATATACTGCAAATATACAATGAGTTAGCCTGTTACACAAAAAATTTCTTGACTCCAAAAGAGACTGCCAACTCTAAAAATACATGTTTTACATTTTATTTTCTTTTACTTTGCTTAAAAACACAAGAACTTATTCTCTGGGTGCCTGTGTGTGTTTATGTGTATTATCTCCTCACCTGATATGACGGCTTCTAGTCCCTGGCTTTTTTGAAGGTGCTAAAAGAAATCGTGTACCAGGCCTCTGCAGATAATCATATTCCTTCAAGTTACCTTGGTGATTTGACTTTTCAAAGTGTATTGTTGAAACAATATGAATTCACTGATTTGCATGACAAATAAATTACCAGTTTGAAGTGCTGAATGCCTAAAGAAATTTAACCACTGTGTTTCAGATAAATTGTAGTTACAAGGAGCACCTTGTAACTGTTTAAAAAGTAACTCATAATTTCTGTTCAGTTCAATAAATTTGCAGAGTATTTACCCTGTGCCCAACATTTTGCTTTCTGTGGGAGACAAAGAGGAGGAAGAGACAGTCCTTTGCCCTAAGAAACTCATGATTTCTTTGGTGTATTCGGAGGGGTAAGTGACTTTTATGGCTTCTTTTTAACTAAGGTGTAGGTCTCAAGGGTCACAGGAGAGATTCTTCAGTGAGCATCTTCAGATCATGAGGTTTCTTCAGGTCTGGACTTTCCTCTGTTAATTTGAAATTTTTCATACTTATTGGATTTCCCAGGTTTGGTCTTTTGACTTCGCACACCTTTTCTCCTCTTTGTCTAATCAAGGTGTCATTTGTATTTCTGAGCACCAAGCTTGGCATTGGAGCTGAATGGTGAGTAACACAGACAGAAGCTTAACCTTTTTGGAATGTCAACCTTCTTGTTATCATGGAATGACAGGGCCAGAGCATATGATTTCTTTACCTAGAGTGATGGTTGTGGTGACAGCTACTTTTTCTGGCACTTGTATGCCAAAGACAGTCTTTAGAGATCGATATTAAGCTGTTTAAACACTCCATAAAGAGTTAAATTCTAAACTAGGGCCTTGGGCACTGATCATATAAATGCAGAAATTCCAAAAGCAATATAAGCTTAATTTCATGACTGATAAGGCATAGGGTATGAAGGAGGAGGAGAGATATACACAATCTTGAGAGGATTTGTCTTAATTTCCTTGGTAAATGGAGATCCTATTAACTAAAGTAGGGAATAAAGAAAAAAAGTGGAGATGGGGTGTGATTTAGGGAGAATATAGGCTATTTTAAATACGTTAAATTTGAGTTTTAGAGGGTCATTTAGGTAGTTCTATTAAAGAAGGAGTTACATTTAGAAAAGTCCAAATCTCAAACAGCAAATCAGAGCTGTAGGTGAATAAGCAGAACTTACCTGCATTCGGTTACCAGTTACGTCAGAGAGAAGCTCAAAGAGACTGTGTGAAAGGTAACTGTTACTGTTAGTCCTGAAATTTCAAGTGAAGACTGAAATGGACTGCACACTTTGTGTTCCCTACAAAATTCACATGTGGAAACCTAATCTCCCATGGTGATGGGTTTTGAAGATGTGGCCATCGGGAGATGATTAGCTCATGAGAGTGCAGCACTCATGAATGGGTTTAGTAACCTCAAAGCTCTCTTAACCTTTCTGACATGTGAGGACACAGCAAGAAAACAGCCTTGAAGTGAGTCCTCACCAGACGCCTAATCTGCTGGTGCTCTGACCTGGGACTTCCTGTCCTCTAGAACTGGGAGAAATCCACATTTAATTGTTTAAGCCCCTCAGTTTATGGCATTTTTGCTATAGCAGCTTGAATGGGCAAAGACAGGGACTTTGATATCCAGAATCATTGGCTTGACTGTAGTCATACAGCGAATTAGTACTGGAGCTCAGATCCATTATTATTTCTTATTTTTATTATCATTTTTTGCTAAATTACTGCTAATTCTGAAAGAGGATCTGAAAAAGGATGATGATGATAGAAAGGAAGCAAGATAGATAGACCACATTCATTGAACAATTACTATGTGACAGATTATAATAAATGTTTTATATGAATTATTTTATATTCACAACACTACTAGATATAAGTCAACTTATCACATACATTTTACAAAAGAAAACACTGAAATCCAGAGCAGCTAAGAAATGGATCAGTCAGGATGCTAACCCCAATTTGTCTGGTAATACAGATAATCTGGCACCCACACCATACACTTCTGCTTTCATCTGTCCATCCATTCACCCATTTATCTACCCAATCTGTTGACTAATCAGCCAAACAATAATGTTAAGTTCATTCTCTCCATGGGCAATTGTCCCTAAAGAACTCATAGCATAGAGTAGAAAGCTGCAAAAAAAAAATAGAAATTATTTTATAGTTTGCTAATGAGCTGTTTCCAGGAAATTACTAAAATTCCCAGGATAGAATGCTTTGTCGGGGGTGGGGGGACATTATTACCATGTTATTAGCATAAAATGTTCCTTTTGTAATTAATAATCACATAAATATTTTGGTTAAACAAAAAGTCAAAAAGGAGCTTATCATTTACATTATCAATAATTCTTCTCCAATAACAAATTTGTACCAGGATGTGATAAAATGTGCAGGTCCTCTTGGAAGGAAGTTTTAAAGACAGACAATATTTAAGTAGTTGTTCTTCTTTTGATTTATTATTGTGTAAAAACATAATAGACTTGCTTCTCCTTGCTGTGGTCACTGTGACTTTCCTACCCATTTTTCATTTTCATGGTCCATTTTATTGTTGGGTTCTTTGATGAAGAAAGTTTTTGTCTCTCACTGGGGACCTTCTTCTTCAGGACGATGATAATCAATAGTTCTTGAATCACTCTTGTGTTCTATTCTACTCTTTCTTTCTTTCTTTCTTTCTTTCTTTCTTTCTTCCTTTCTTCCTTTCTTCCTTTCTTCCTTTCTTTCTTCCTTCCTTCCTTTCTTTCTTCCTTCCTTCCTTTCTTTCTTTCTTTCTTTCTTTCTTTCTTCCTTCCTTCCTTCCTTCCTTCCTTCCTTCCTTCCTTCCTTCCTTCCTTCCTTCCTTCCTTCCTTTCTTTCTTTCTTTCTTTCTTTCTTTCTTTCTTTCTTTCTTTCTTTCTTTCTTTCTTTCTTTCTTTCTTTCTTTCCTTCTTTCTTTCTTTCTTTCTTTCTTTCTCTTTCCTTTTGGTATTTTCTTCTTAGACATGTTCTTCAATCTTGCCATCAGTTCTAAATGGTGAAGCACAGTCAGAGGTCGAGTTCTGCTACAGACACTGGGGCTATAGTGTCAAGGCCCGACATGCTGTGTTCCTCGTGACATCTCCCAGCACCATGTGTAGGAACTTGTGCTACAAAGGAAACCTGGTCTCTGGGCCATCACTCTTGACGGAACAGCAGTGAAGCCAAAGTTGGGGGATAACCAACCTCCTCTGGGGAGAAAGGCGCTGGCAAATTGCCAGGGACTACTAGCTTCGCTCTGGAGTCTGGCCAGTATTAAATTCAAGCTGGGAGGCAAACTGAGAGCAGAATCCCAATGGAAAGAGAGGCAAAAGAGAACTAGTAAGCACAAAGTATAGCTCCGGGGAAAGCTGACCCTACTTTATTATGCCAGAGCTCAGCTTTTTTTTTGAAAAATTTAAATACCTATCCGCAACTGAGTTCTCTGCTTAGTTTTAAGGACACAGTCCTCTAAGCCAGCTAACCGACTGTAAGTTGTTTTTGTACCTGGGGTACGATACCATTTTAATGATTTTGTCACTGTAATCAAGAGAGTAACTTATAGTCATCAAAATAAGGTGTACTTTGTAAGGGATCCCTCAGGATGCAGAGAGGCTGCCTGGTTATGCTGTATAATTTGTAGCATTTATTGAACACCTACTCTGTTCCAAGTACTTCCCATTCATGATTTCATGAAATTTAGTAAGCAGGGTCTAGATACTAGACATGATTAGGCTCACTTTTACCAATAAGGAATCCAAGACGCAGAGGTAGCTTAAGCAGCTTGTACTGGTCCAGAAACAATAAGTGGTGAAGCCAAAATTCAAAGCAGGTCTTGCTCTTTATCACTCTCGTACATTAAAAGCTGTTTTCAGGGTTCAAATTTCTTTGCAATGCCTGTCCCAAAGCCAGCTGAGACATAGTACTGGCCCCTAAAGATAACAAAAGCAAGCAAATAAAAAAAACTTATACTTTTTGGTGCCCTAGAAATCATATTACCTTCTTTGATCCCTCCTCACTTGATTTATAATATTTGGCCAGAGGTTACTTTTGGTGATGTTCTTAAATTAAAATAAAAATAGAATCAGTCCCCCAAAGTTAACAATTTCTCATTGTAAGAAGCATTTCAAAGCACACTGTAGGCCCTATGAGAACACTGCAGTTTTGAGTAATGACAGCTGATTTAACCTTGTACTGTTACTGCTGTTGATAATAATCACTAATGTCTGTTATTAATTTACAGTTTTAAAAATGTTTTTATTTTTATTGCTTCATAAAAATCAAGTAAACTCTCAAGGGTCTACTTTGAGATGACTTGCTTCAACATCTAAATTAGAATAATACATCATCTCAAATGAATCAAATACATAAATATAAAAATAAATACATATGACTTCATATTAAGCAAACTGATGCATCTTAAAGCTCTTTGTAAATTCTAAAGTTCTGCACTAACGTAGGAACCATTATTATTTTTATAATAAGTCAAATATTTTCTTAGAGAAAAGACTCACTCAACAATGTCTGGGTAGGTGGTGTCTCAGTCTCTGGTGATATGGAATCTGAATGCCTTATGAAGCAGCTCCCTCCATTGCAAACATCTCCCAAATAGTGAGGAAAAAAAAAAACACTTTCCTATATTAGGTTAAAATCTATTTTTGTATATGCTAAGGTTTTAGAAAGCCAATAAGTATCACCCATTCTTTCTGGAGTTTGGAACCACTGGGAACTGGAAGGAAGAATAGAGATAAAGTTATTAGATTTGTGACTGATTAGTAGAATTGGAAAATGTTGTTTGACCCATTGCCCACAGTTAAATCCCCTAATATGTTCCCCTCTCCTAAATAGAACCATGTCCATAAAGCTACAGTTTTTCCAGCATGTTTACCCCATGGATCAGTAGAGAAGCCTGTGCTACTTGAGGACTGGCCACTCAGAAAGAGAGCAATAAAGGAACAGAGCTACAGATCCTCTCTCTCCATCCGCACCAACAAGATAAATTATGTACAGGGAAAGTAACAAGGGAAGCCTTTGAGAGAAGAAGAAGAGAAAGCCTATTGCATCTACTGGAGAGTGGACAGTTTACAGACATCATCTACATGGAAACCGGAGGAAGCAGAGGTAAGTGCTCCTTTGTAACTTCTTAATTTCCCAGGTTTTGCCCTCTTAAACCATTGGTCTTGTCAGTTGATTCTACAGCCGACCAGACATGTGGTTGCCCCCTTCAGGAAACTAGAACAATAGTTTTGGGTTTTCTTTTTTTTTTTTTAATGGCAGTCTTTTGTCTTCATTCATGAATCTTTTCTTCCACTTCCAAACATTGATCCTTTGTATTTTCTTCCAGAATCATTGGTGGACAGTCTATCTTCCCCCCCTCCACCATGGCTAAATAGGACAGAGCAGTAATTTAAATTAATCCTAAAACTCTGTTGTACCCAAGATCCAAAACACATCCCTTGTTCTGTGATGCACAGACACTCTGTACAATGTGTAATGCTTTGGTGATTAAACAGTAACTTCATATGACAGCTTAAATGTACTCCCAAATACAATAATAGTCATGACACAAAATATCTGTAGTTTGCATGTGAATGCCTTTCCACTATCAAATCCTCAGAGAAGATATAAAGCTTGAATATCCCATGTCCTTTCTCTTTCAGGTTAAATTAACACTGCTACTTTTTACCCACTCTTTGTTCTGGTCCACTCTTACTCAGAATCTCAGAATGAGTGTAGCCTCTCAATGTCCAAAGGTGAATCAAGTCAACATCAGCTCCCTCTTGTACATCACTTTTAGGAGTTCAGATGTTAACAGGACAATATACACTTCCTCACTGCCAGCCCTACTCATTCTACATTGACTGAACACAGGTAAAGTCAAAATAATAGCCCTGCCCGACACTGTTTTATGTATTCATTTATTCACTCATTTCACAAATATTTATTGAGAGCCTACTCTGTGACAGGTACTATGCCAGAAGTTAAGGACGCAACAAACAGACAGAAATTCCTTTACTCATGGAACTTACATTCAACTGAGAAAGACAGAACACTTTAAAAGATACATATGTGGATTGGATGTTGACCTATGACAAGAAAGAAAAGATATAAAGCTGGGGAAAAGTCAGAAAATATATTGGGGATGGGGTGACATTTTAAATAAATTAACCAAGGCAAACCTCACTTCTCCACATATAAAGAAAAGACAATGCAGAAGTGGAAAGAGATACCAAATGCATTTTCTTGGATGAGTGGATGCCTGGGAGAGGAGAGAAATAAGAGGTGGGACTGGAGATAAAGAGGGAAGTATAGACACAAAACAAACAAAACAAAAGCCCTCCCTGGACTATAAAGGTAGAGTGACATGAAGTGAAAACTACCTGCATCTAGTCTAAAAAAGAAGAATTCTTAGACCCTCAGAGCAGTTTTTCCAAGTACAATTAAGTCCCAAAAACCAGTACTTGATGCAATGCAGAGCTGCCATACTGGTACCGGTCAAGGGGTTCATTGTCAATATTTGAGAGACTGCAAAGGTAGAAAAAATATTGCTTCTGTCTCACCAGGACACCAACTAGTCTGTGCCAAGCATCCAGGAGCTAAAAGCTGTGAACTTACACTCTGCTGAGGAAAATCTCCCATTGAGAGGAGTGTTAGTGACAGCCTATGCCTACTCTGAGAGTGACACCAGGGAGTCCCCGCCTCCTCGCAGAGGTGGCTTCCCCAGCCACCACATTGTCTCACCTTCCCTTCACTTTTAAAGCTTCCCAAGTTCATTCCCCTTTGAGCCCTGGACTTCCAGTGCTGGCTCTGCGGCTGAATGTGGGCTTCTCAGCGGCTCAACCTCCATCTCAAAGCAGCCACTTTTAGCCTCATCCCACAGTGCCCCCTTGGCCAGTCTTTGCCACGGAATCTCTGCAGAGTATGGGAAACTGTCTGCTAGGGACAATTTTGTCCTTGTCACCATATTGGTTATTCTTGAAGGATCACTCCCTGCAGGAGCCAAAACAAAAGCTCCTGGAGATGGTTACGGAGCCGGCACCCTTAGGCACTGGGCGAGCTATTAGTTTCAGGCACTTTCTCGCCTGCCGGGTGAGGGGCCGCACCTCTGCTGTGACCGCCTCAAGGCCCTGTGTCCCTCCCGTGCTTGAGCATTTCAGGCCAAGTAGCATTCCTGCTACAGCTTTTGCAGCAGCAGAAGACAGGACCTTCATGTCCTATTTCCGTCTAAGTTTCTCTTCCACATTCTCTTCTAAGGAAGACTCAGTAGTTTCCTGCACTGCATATTTTCTGTCGGCTCCTTCCCTTCTCTGTTGTGCTAGGATCCGACCACCATCTTTCCTTCCGTATCTCCTTCTTTTGAGGTCTAGGTAGCTGTCTTCGTAGCATCCTCTGTAGGTTGTCGGCATTAGGAGAGGTGTGACGTCGATGACTTGTGGGTCTGACTAAAATCTTCCATCATCCGAAACAATCCCATCCTCTTTCTCCTTCCTGAGTAGGGTAACCTCACCCTGGTGGCATTTTCTTCTCAAACCAATGTTGGAAACAGCCCTGTTCTTGATTCATTCTTGCTCTGCTCGGTCCCCTTGGAAAGGCGCGTGAGCCCTGCGCCTTCCTCGTGGCCTCCATCCCCTTTTCCGCCTGCTGAGGGCAGTGGGATAACTGCGCTCCTGACAACCACTGCCGAGCTGCTTCTAACGTCCCTACGTGGCTTTGGGCAGCCAGTGTCCTTCCTGATCTTTCCTTCTCAAATTGGTACCAGCTGTCTCCATCACTTCACATGGCTGTTCTGATCTATTATGGACGGTTTCCCTTTCATGGTGACACAGCTCTTACATGCTTTAGATGCGCCCTGTGTCTGGCTTCCCTCTGGGGGTCGGTGCACTCTGCTCTCTGGAGCAAAGCCTTCTTGTTATGTATGACCGGGGGGGTAGAGACATCCTCTCTGATCTAGTATCAACAAAGATGCCCACGTCTTTCCTAACCTCCCTACTAGGGCATCAACCCAAGTGAACCCTCTTCCCCTTTTCCTATTTGTCCAGTCTGGACTCTAATTCAAACTCTGCCTGACGGAACGGCCCCTCTGCCTACCCAAGCACATTGCCTTCAATAAAGCGTCTGTCATTCTCCACTGCTCCTATTGGGAGAAAAGACAGAAACATAATTTTTAAATCAATTTATTTCCAAGAAAATTCAATTTCTAGAGATGGAGCGGATGTTACAGGCACAGGCCTTTTTGTTTTGTTTTTCTTAACTCTTGAGTTGCTATTTGTTTCATGGAGTTCCTCTCCAAATTTACCTATATAGTGAAGACCTGTTCCCTTTTTATTTATTCATTAGTGAAATCTACCAGTCTTTCATTCATGAGGCCGCTTCTTTACAACCTGAAGTCATTATTCAGTGCATGTGCCTTGACTTTCTATGAATTCAAAGGCTGGACTTTATGCTCTTGAGCGGATGTTGAACCTAACTGCAATGGTGATGTTAAGTCACTGCCTTAGGCTCTTGCAAGGAAAACAAACAAACAAAAAAACAAGCAAACAAGAAAATTCGGGCTGAAAGCAAAAATCATCTCATCTACTGATGCTTAAAACATTCACTGAGGAATCTTGACCGGGCCCCAATCTTTTCCCTCTTACCTGCTTCCCAACACAGCCACACTATGTAAGTCAAGTCAATTTTAGCTACCAATGCCCCAGGGATGTGCTCATTAAGAGCTAAGGGGGCATCACCCAGGACCTCACCTCTTTAAAAATATCTTCACGTCTGCCAGCAACAGAAACTAGGGGTAGCTATGATCCACACCCAGAAAGGCTTCAGGGATCTGAGCTTACTAAATCTTAGATTTATTGAAAAGCATCTCCTTCTGGCTGAGCCAAAAAACCTCAAGCTGTCTGAATTTCATGTGCTTAAGTTTTGTCTTTAATTTCTAAGATTCAGAGTCCTTGCACCCATTTATAATATCATCCTATGTTCTTCTACTAAATTTAGGACCCATTTATGAGGAATCAGAAAAAAGAGGTAAAAATATTATCTTTATTATTACCAAACTGATGGGGACATGGTCTTAGATCTGCTGCCAAAGGACTTTCAATACACCCTCTATCTGTGACTTAAGTTTACCCACCCAGTCCCTGGCAGTGCTGGGAAAACCAGAACCCACGTGCTTGAAAACCTGCCTTTAAAAAGGAGGGGAAAGTGGTGTGATGGGTAATTCTACATGTGTACTTGACTGGGTCCTCGTGCCCAGATATTTGGTCAAACATTATTCTGATATTTCTATGAGAGTGTTTTTGGATGAGACTTATAACAAAATTAGTGAATTTTGGGTAAAACAGATTGCTCCCCCTAACATGGATGGACCTCATCCAATCAGTTGAAGATTTTAGGAGATCAAAAAGGTTGACCTTCTCTAAGCAAACAGGAAGCATTCTGCCAGCAGACTGCCTTTGAAGTTGAACTGCAATTCCTTCCTGAGTCTGCAGTCTGCTAGCCTCCCCTATCAGATTTTGGACCCACCAAGCCTCCACAGCACATGAGCCAGTTCCTTAAAACAAATGTCTTCTCTCCATAGACACAGCCTACGGGTTCTCTGCCTCTGGAGATTGCTGAGTAGAAGGAAATGTTACTGTACATTCTCTGTTCTTTTTTCAAATGTATCATCTCTCCAGCTTGATGCATCTTTCCACCATAGAATAAAGCAGGGGAATAGACCAGTGGTGGTTTGCCCCTGTTTTTCTCCTGGGTTAGGGGGACATGGAAGCATGAGAAGATGGGAAAGTCCTCTTCCCGACTCCGAGAGTGACATCGGTCTAGTTAATCTTTCCTACACTCAGTAGCCTCATATTTACTTTTGCCAGGGTTGGTCTTCATATACGTTTATCTGCTTCCAGACTCAACAGAGAACTTTCAGCCTTTCCCTTCTGCTAAAACTAATTCACTTTGCATCTGAGTCGTAGCCCAGGCACCAGGTGTGAGGCAGCAAATACGGGCTTTGATTCAGACAAACCTGATTTCAAACCCAAGGTGCTCCCACTTACATGTTCTCTGGCATTTAGGTGTGGAGTCGCTCTTACTTGCACTCTTCCTGCATTTCCTCTGTAAGTCAGAATCTTTCTGCTGTACTTACTTCCTCTGTTGTAGATTTGAAATAATAACAATCGACCTAACAGAGTTTTCAGGAGGATTAAATTGGGTAATACTGTCTTGCAGTGTCTAGAGCACAATTGTCAGTCATTTCTGCATTTCGAGGTTATAAACACACTTTTTAAAATTGAAGTACAGTTGGTGTGCAGTATTGTGTCAGTTTCTGGTGTACAGCGTGATGTTTCAGTCATACATGCACACACTTGTGTTCACTATGGGCTGCTTTCACTACAGGTCACTATGGATGGTGACTACAGCCCCCTCTGTGAACGTGCTTTTATGAGGAAGGGATTGAGGATTCCCCAAACTCTGCTTGGTCAGCATGGCACTGCTCTTTCATTAGCTTCTGAGGAAAACACTGACAAAGATTCTTTGCTTGATCAAATTTTAGTCAAGCTCCTGTACCTTCTCCTAGGCCCCCCTGCGCAAGTTCTTGTAAAATCCGGTTTGGGCAAGAACGCTAGCTACATCAGTTTAGCAGGTATCCCCTGCTCTTGGTGCCTGCTCACCCTGGCCTGCCTTCAGCAGGACTCCCGTTAGGTCCGTTTAGCCAGAATCTCCCCAGACTTGCGTCTCCTAATAGTAACTTTCCATTCATTGGCCCCTCCCTGCTACTTGGCTACAAATTCTCCCTGTCTCTGTTCTCTTTGATATGGAGCTCAGTTCTGTACTGTGGGTGGAGGGTGCTCTTTGTCCCTTTGCAACAGTCCTAAATAAAACTTGCCTCACTCCTTCAACTTCTTTAACTGGATCTGGTTTACTTTGACAACACTCACAAAGGAAGGAGAGGAAAACAAAAGCAAATTGTATTTCTATTTAGCAGAGCTTTCGCCTCAGGGGGTCCAGAGGGGAGTTCTCTGATGAACTGGGCTGGAGGGCGGGCCTTAAGTTGCAAACCTCCCTGTATCTCCTCTCTCTCTTCTTAAGCACAAAAGGCAACATTAGCCTAATTAGTTACAAAGCAGTGGGATGGAGGATATGACAGCACCAGAGCGCAGCCAGAAGAAAGTGAGAAAGATCCAGACAGCCCGCATAGGTGCACTGCGGTCTGGCTTACAGGAGCCCCGGTCTTACTAGGTCCAGTGTGTCTTGCGGACACAGAGGGAGAAAACCATCACATGCCCAGGGGGTGTGCACGTGTGTCTAATAGCAACACTCGCTAGAAAACACGTCCCAGGCAGAGGGTTCTGACCCATCAAGATCAAAGCTCCTGAGTCATTGGCAGGAAGAAGGTGCTGTAGCGTCTTTTAGGAAGGACAAACATGAAAATCTTGTGTATCTTGTTGATCTTCTCTTTGAAGCATTCACCTGTAAGAGGTGCACTGACACAGTTCGCTTTCCATTCCTGAAAAGAGTGCATGCTTATCTAGGTTCCCCTTAGCCTAGGAGTTTACTCAGCAAGCACATCTGTGATCTCACCCATGTAGAGACTAGATACTGTATTACGCTGTTTATGAACAGCTAGTTCACGTGAGAACGTGAGGATGCCGGTTCAGGAAACTGTAAACTCCAGGGATTATGTGGCTTCAGGCACAAGTGGATCCAGGTGTTTGTGATGCAGTCACGTCCCCGTCCTTTACCATACCTCTCACCTCTACTTCCCTCTGAGCCCCATCCTTTCATATCCCTGCCACGTGTCAGTGACGCAGTCTGCAGGTCCAACTGCACATGGTACTTATCATTCCTGATTTAAAAAGAGTGAACCATTATCTTTCAACATCTACACTACTTCCTCAAGTCTCATGTACCCTGTCTAACCCATATGTTTCATCAAACATTAGGTTTGGAGAGATGGGGTCCTCTTATTGGACAGGGCAGTGAATGATCACCGTGTCTTACAGATACCCCGTTTCTTTGAGGGTTCCAGATATTACCCTGGAATGCCCTTGTCCAGCTTCCCTTGCATCCAAGGATGAGGCATGTGTGCTACATTCAACCTATCAGTTTCACCCATGTGACATTAATTCAGAATAGAGCAACAGGGGTGGGGGCCACAGGTGCCATTCAGAATGCAGCCATGGATGGACAGCTGTTGGCATGACAGGATTCAGAGTCGTTTAGTCAGTGTCTTCAGACTTCATCTCTGACCATTCTTCCATATAAATGAATGACTCTGTGACACCTAATAATAAGAAATTCAACTTCTTACTACATTAGAAAGAGTGCATGCAGATGTTTGAGCTAATTGCCCTGACTGTTACAGCTAACCTGGATCAGTGGCCACTCTGGGATCATATCCATAGCATGTTGATACGGATTGGGAAAAAGTTCAGTTCTCCAGTGAAAGCAAGACTGAATGGTCAAAAAGTCTCAGATCTCCACGCACATGTGTCACAATGTACCGGAAGCATTCAGTTACAAAGTGATGCACTAATTTGTTAACTAGTGAGAAACTCCGGACATCCTCTGGAGTAAGCAGCGTTTCCTTACTTTCATCTGCTTGGCTGGCCCTCCCCTGGCCCTTCAGGTGCAGCTGACCAGTGCGAACACTGCCGGGGCAGGTGCGTGAACCCGCCATGGTGACCAGGACCACACTCCTTTAATTCCTTCTCTCCCCTCCAACCACTGACACCAGCTCTTGGATACTAATTCCTTTTATCGATATTTAATTGTTTTCCTTGATTCTTTTCCACTTTTAGGGTAACCTACTTCCTTTCTTGGCTTTTTGGAATCCTTCCAACTTTGTAGTTCTGCCTATTTCCATAATTTGCACATTTCGCACAGAGCTTCAGTAAGTGTTCTATCATTCTGGCCTCATTTGACTTTTTTGGCTCTGCTGATTCCTGCTGTCCACCCTGTAAGGGAAAGGTGACTCGGACACCCCCAGGGGCGTGCTGGTGGTGTCCTTACCACTGCTGAAGTCGCTACCATATCTTCTACTGTGAGGGGGGATCCAGGCTCATCCCCTCCCATTCTCTGGGGCGCAGCACTGAGCAGTGTGTGTCTGCTGTTCATGCTTATGGAAGACCCACTGAAGGAGAACATCCAGCTGGCATCTGAATACAATCGGCCTTTGAGTTATTGCTGAAGCCTCATTTTTCTCAGATCAATTTTCTGTGAAATTTTGTGCAGCTTTGTGCCAATTCTCACCTCAGCTTCCGTACGCCCAGTTAACGGTGCTGCGGCTTCCCCTGGAGGGATCGCTGGTCCTAGGTGCTCTCGTGTGGCAGATGTTGCAAAGCAGCTGGAAGATGCTGGGCTTGGCATAGGTAATAAAAGCATAGACACACGGAATAAAGTAAGTGGATTTTACTGTATTTTATAGCAAAGTGAAAGTAACTGTGAAGCGGCGTCACTCTTTAGAATAGGCTGATGGGATGCATTGTGGCAAAGGAAGGTGGCAGTGAAGGGACTCAGGTTCTGGTCCAGCCTGCCTCTAAGACTGTCACGTTGAGCAGGCCCTGCCACCCATCCATCAGGGACCCAGGCTCAGGATTGGCTAAATGAGGGGTGTGGACTAGCTCAGGTGTCCACAAACATTTTGATGCAAATATTTTAGGCTTTGTGGGCCATACATTCTCTGCTGCAACTACTCAGTTCACCATTTCAGGTGAAAACACTCACAGACAATATTTAACGGAATGCACGTGGCTGTGTTCCAGTAAAACCTTATTTACAAAAACAAGAGGTGGGCCACTTTCATTCATGGGACATAGTTCACTGACCCCTTGGCTAAAGGATCACTAAACGTCCTGTACCTTTGCCCTAGTGTTAACCTGATCCCAAACATATGCAAGATATCTGGTAGAGCACAATTCCCAACCTAACTTAAAGGTTAGATTATAGTAAGGCTATTTTATTTATATTCAAGTTGTCTTTTGTGCTGTGTTCTATGATCCCTAGACCCTCATCCTAATTTCTCAGTACTGCTGCCCCTTCCTTTTGCACAGGCACACACACACACATAATTACCCCCTGCTGAAGTTCAAAATGACCTGCTCTCAAACTGCTGCCTCCTGAGAGTCAGTGTTCCTAATGTGCTCACACTTACAGGCAATTTTGATAGCTTCTGAAGTATAACTCGTGCCCCCAACAAGCTGACCGAGTAACAATCTTGTTATTTCATCAATTCAATCAATATTTATTAAGCACTTATACACCTGGCATTGTGCTTAGAGGTGGGGATGAAATGGTGAGCAAATCAGATACAGTCCATATCTTCATGGTCTAAACGGTCCAGTGTAACTGATGTAACATTTCAGTATCACACCTGCTCAATAAGGGTTACTAAGGTAGTATTACAAATACAGAAGCATGACCCCAAGGGACCTGTGTGCTTTCCTTAATTTACTACCTGGTTGACTTTGGTCCAATTCTTTAAATTGACTGAGCTTTACATTTCTCGATTGTATTTTATAGTTTTATATGCAGTAGAGCTACATCCAGTATAGATGTACCTGCCTCAAAGGGCATTTGCAGAGCATAAAAGGATTTGTTCATGGAAAATGTTATCCATAAACTATCATAAGTTTTATATACGTGTCATGCCCTTGGGTGAAGGCTTTTTTTAACCCAAGTAGTGAGTGCTCATTTATTTTTTAACTTCTTATTTTAGTAAAAGGTGAGATTGAATTTCTTTACAAGCACATTCCCTTTTATATTAAAATTGGCATATTGATTGAGAATCATCCTCATCGTGTTCATGATAGTAAAATAAATTTTCCTTGAGGTTCCCATTTGTCCTGCAGTTTCTATCACACTCACCTCTCCTCCTTGACACCTTTCCACCAGATGAAGTTAAATTATAAACCAACACTGGTAAATGCCAACATGTATAACTTCAAGAATACAACATAAAGCCAATTAATTTGGCTAAATAATAAAAAAAGCATTGTATTAAAAATTATTGACTGATCTATCCATGTTCCTGGTTCCTAACATACATGGTCACATTTTTTATTGCACAGGTACCCTGTTTGATACTTTCTTTATTTTAAAACAGTTAACACAGTTAACAAACAGATGGACCAGGATGTGATCCCATGTCAGTCTGACTTTAAGACACCTGCTCTTTCCTCAAATTATACAGTGCTCTCTCTTTCTGTCTTCTCTCTTTCAGTTTGGATCTAAATTTAGTTTTCAGATAGTCTAGAACCATCCTGGAGAGCCACTGAAAGCAAAAAGACAACAAACAAAATAACTTTCCCCAGTAAGAACTCATCCTGACGGACCAGAGGCTGAACATAGTTCAAGCGCAATGAGGGAGAATCAGAGGGGTGGGGTGACCCTGAGCGTGTTCTACGCACATTGTCCTCTGGCCCATCCCCTTCCTCTGCTCCTGCATCTCATCTTGGTGGTGGGAGGTGAAATGCGATAGAAGATAAAGTAATTCTAGAAGAGCAAAGACATGGGGAGCCTAATGCATCAAAGAGACAGGTGGTCAGCCTTCCAGATCAGCAGGGCTCTTGGACTGTGTTCTGTCTAAAGCATGTTGGAGTTACGTTATCCTAAATCCAGACAGCAGCATCCTTGACGTCTTCCTCTAGAGCAGCATTCACACTCCTAAGCAGTGTGGTGACCCTGTGGACAACAGCTATAGACACTAATTCAAGTTTCCTTAGAAAGTGAGTAAATTCACAGTTAGCCGAGATAAAAAAAAGGAGATTCAGAACTATCCAATGGAAATTTGCTAAGGACCCAGACTTCCAAGGGACACTTGGTGGCAGAATTTTATGTAAACACATATACACACATACACATGCATACATGTATACATATGTATATATACATGGATATGTACACACATTATAGATACCACTTTGTTTTTTACAGTCATCAGTTCTAGATTCCATCTTTATTCACCATTTCAATTCATAAGACAGTCATTGTGGTATAAAAATAGTAGCAAGTATATAGGAATTTCTTATTATTTTATATCCATGTACCATCATGTTCTGTATACAATTATCTAAAAACATATATTTTAAAAATTACAGATTACTCTGATCTACCTTATTTCCATTCCCAACCTCCCCACAGTTGGCACTATATCTGTCCAGTCCTTTTGAAAGTCAAATGCATGAAGTTCCTGCTTCCCTGACTATCAGGAAAGAAAAACAAAATCCTCATTTATCTTCTTTCTTAAACCTGGAACAAATCCTAGACACCCAGCTTCACATTCTTCCCCTCAGAAAACCGCTCTGGTATCCTGACCTCCCTCGAACCAAAGATGCTCTTTCTGCAGTTGAAACACAAAGAGGAAGAATATAAAGAACCACTTAGGGGTAACTTTGTCCCTTGCCTGCACACCGAAACCTACACCCTAGGCCATCTCTCTACTAAACTTCCTGCTTTGAGCTCTGCTCTCTCTCCAGGAGAGGGGCTGAGGTCGGGTCTTTGGAAGAGCAACAACGTTACGAAACCCACATCCTGTGTCTTTCAGAAGCAAGACGTTGAGGTGTTGCCTACACTTTCCAACCCTCAGTTTCTCTCCTGTGAAGTGGGGGAAATAATCGCGGCACTGGTCGGCTCCGTGAGGACTGAGCTTTGTGCTGTTTATCGCCGGCGTGGTACCAGGCAAGGGAAGAAAACCTTTTAATAAAAGAAAGAAGGTAGGAGTGAGCGGGCAGGAGAGGGGGAAGGTGAAACAGAGACAAGAAGTATTTCTGTAAATCGGCTGTTGCAGAAAGCCCTTTAATGATTGCTGCTTCCTAGTCTCGTTCTCTTTTATTCCCACCCCAGTGGGGCTGTGACCAGAGCTTGCTTCCAACTCACTTCTCCTAAATGCATGTATTTCATTGTTTTGTATTTTTGCATCACTCAAGCTTTGCCCGTCTTTGGTCTCAGATGCCTAGCAGTAATGTTGATGGAATAAGGAGATGGGATCTGGACCAGCATTGGACATTTGAGTTTGCCTCCCCTCTTTATATCTCACAGGGGATTGTGACTCATCACACCGTGGTTATGACCCATCACATCCATCCTTATGCTGAGTTTCTCAATTATTAAAATAAACTAAAAAAAAAATCTATCTTGAATCCCTTGATTCCTCTCTCCTTTTTTCTTCCTTCCTTCCTACTTCCCTTCATCTTGTCTTCTATTTTTTTTCCTTTCTCTAAAAGAAAATGCATTTTTGGACTTTCCTTCTTCACTGTCTAATCGTCTTGTGGTTTTGTTTATGAAACACATTATGTCATGGGTTGAATTGTGTACTCAAACAAAAATTCATATGTCGAAGGGCCAACCCTCAGGACCTCAGAATGCGGCCTTATTTGGAAACAGGGTGACTGCAAATGTAATTAGATAAGATGAGGTCATACTGGAGCAGGGTGGGCCTTTTATCTAATGTGACTGGTGTCCTTAGAAAAAGCGGAAATTTACACACGTGTGCATGTGCATGCACATACACACACACACATGCAGGAAACAAGGGAATGCATCAAGCTAAAGAACCCCAAAGGTTGCTGCTAACAAACCAGCAGAAAATAGGACAGAGGCCTGGATCAGATCCTTCTCTGGCACCTTCAGAGACAGTATAATAGAAAAAAACCAATCTGACTCCATGTTAGCTCTGTTCCCCTGGCTCTAACCCTGTGCTCGGTTTCCTGGGCTCGGTCGTGCTGGTTCTGCACCTTTTGCAAAAGAATCTTGCCCAGAGCCTGAAATACACAGGAGAGTCCCTTCTCAAGGCTCTGACTTCTAAGCGTATTCACACTTTTCCGTTCATAGAAAGCTGCAGATCAGAAAATCACATTTGTTTCATTAGAGGTTTACGGAGACACCATGACCTGACCTACGTGGACAGCTGTGAGAACAATGAATTCCAACACCAAGAAGTTGGCAACAACCAATCACGCCCCCTTCCCTTTTTAGTATAAAAGGAGCCTGAATTCTGACTTTGGAGAAGATGGTTCTCCAGGACATTAGTCCCCCATCTTCTTGATCTGCTGGCTTTCTGAATAAAGTCGGTATTCCTTGTCCCAACATCTTGTCTCCCAACGTATTGGCCTGTCATGCAGTGAGCAGACCGAATCTGGACCTGGTAATAAGAGCACAGCCTTGCTGACACCTTGATCTCAGACTTCCAGCCTCCGCAGCTCTGAGACTACCAGTTTCTGTTGTTTAAGCCATGCAGTGTGTGGTTCTTTGTTACCGCAGCCCTAGGAAAATTATCATACAGATAAGCTTTTCTTTCTAGACTATTTTTTCTAAACTGGTTTCCCCTTATTTACTCATTACCGTCTTCAAGCCCTTCCCATTATAAGAGCCAAACCGCTTCCCCTGCTTCACACCGTAGCTGCACGTTGCCTACTACAGTGAGGGTGACTGGGCCCTGCGTGTCCCGGTCCCACCCTCTCCCTAGTGTCCTGTCACCTGCTCCCCTTACCCCCTAAGCTTCAGAGGAGACACGGAGGCCTCTCAGATCTTCTAGTCTCTTTTCTCCTGATCCCACTGCAGACTTGAGTCTGAATGCTATTCCCTGGGCTATACTCGAACCCTAATCCACCGTCATCCAATCGTCATGCAGGGCGCAGCAGACTTCTTTTTCTAGGACTGTAGGATTTTTCTGGCTGGAAAGATAGTTATTTGTATATGTTAAGTTCTGTTTAAATCCCCTTAGGCCGAGTATCATAAGCTTCAGTAATAAATCAAGCAAACACATCAAAGAAATAAAACTTAGCTGAGCATCAGCTCAGCTGAATCGCTGAAAAAGTGTCCTTTGGCATGCTGGCAGAAAGCCGCTTTTGGCCTGATGATTTTTTCCTTTGCATGAATTCCTGATTTTAAGGGCATTAGACAGAGGAGCAGGAGATGGCTCTTCACAGTGTGCAAAACGGGAGGAAAATGAAAACGCTTAAAACCCCCATTACGCTTGAACTGCTCGCTGCCACTTAACTGCTGGCTTCAGGTTTTCATTACCTTCTTACTAGTAATTAGCTTACCTGAGCATAATCAAATAATAAAGCGCTACGGCAGATGAAGTCAGGCTCTAAGCACTCCGCAGAATTACCGTGAGAAGAAGAGAAACGGACAGGATGCTCAAGCCGGAGCCCCACCCCGGGAGCCCCACGCCTTACCTTTGGCCATCGGGCAGGTCTTCTGCTTGGAGCGATGTTCCCAGAGCTCAGTCTCTGCGCTCTGATGAAAGTATTTTCTCCACGCAGCCTTGCTTGTGGAACAGGTCTACAGAATCAAAACATTCGGTTGCATTCTAGGACACTGGGAGAGGAAATTGCTTGGAACGAAATGGGTGAGGGGCTTAAGAGATTCCCAGAAAGTAATTTCGTCTGGAATGAGACACGGGTAGGATCACAGCACTGAATACTGAGCCTCTGCTTTGAGGTCTTACTATAAACTTTAGGGGCACTTTTGAATCAGAGCCTAAGAAGGTGACGGGATGGTCAGTGTTTCCCTTTCACTCCTGCCTTGAATGTGAAAGAAAGTCAGAAAAAAAGTTACATTTGATTCTCTGAAATAGGTGCAATTAGACCGCAGGGACTGTGATTTGGGTTTGATAAAGTGTGGGCTGAAACCAAGCCATTCAAGCATCTTAATTCCATGGCTAAATCCACTCTGTGCTCATTAAAACGGCATCATGATGCTGACTGAAGGATTAAGGAACTTTCCTGAAAGAACTTCTCAAAGTCTAATTTTATGAAACCTAAAAATGGTGTGATGGAGTTTGGGAGCTATGGATCTCATCGGATGCTTACACCAGGGTTGCTCAGGGAAAGGGAAACCATAGAAGGGATTAAGGAGGTTGCAGGGCTGTTGTCAGAGCCACAGGAGGGATGTTCTTCGCCCACCCAGCGCATCTCATGCGTTAATCCATCTATACCCGGGGGGTGTAGTGTAAGTCAGAGCTCTTACTCTTATTTGACAGTTTTGCTCATTCTAGAATACCACATAGTGGTGGACATATTCCAGATAAACTGTTGATGAGTGTAGAAATCAGCAGAACTTGGTTTGCCTAGTCCACTTCTGTCCATCTGTGCTGTCATCGACCGAGTCTCCATCTTGTCCAGCCCATATTGAAGAGACACACTCCTCACTGAGCGTCTTAACTGTAGCCTCACTCCCCTCCTACCCAATCTCCACGCTCCATGAGAGCTTTCTAAATTATAAGTATGCCGTCTGTCATGGTTTATAATCAACTTCATGACAAAGTCAAACAATGGACACCATCTTCCAAGACCCTGATGACCTGGACAGTCCGAGCTCCCCACTTCATCTTCCAACTCTTCCCCTTCCCTCACTTTCCATCCTTTCCCTGCACTGTTCCACGCTCCCAAAACACCTGGCTTTCCTTCAGCTTCAGTCAGTTCTATTACATGATATGTGCATTCTTAACAATCATGGCACTGTGCAAAATTATGCAATAAAACAACATGGCTTATGGAGCCAGGGGCACAGAAAATTCGAACATTTCATTTGGGACACACACATCTTGAGATAGAAACCAATACAAATGGGAACACAGGTTTACACCTGCCAAATGTTTAAGAAATGCATACGTGCTACAAAAGAAATGGAACTTGACCTTGACAGAGACCTGAAGTGTGTTTACGAGTGTGAGGACCAGAAGGGTGCAGATTGTGAACAACTGCAAAGGAGGGGCCGGGGGAGGAGAGCTACCTGGAACTGGAGGAAAAGTTGTCACACCGGACGTGGAAGGGTGCGTGTGGCCCACGGCACTCCAGTTGGACTGAGGTGGCTTAAGATGTTGCATGTATGCATTTTGTGTATTTCCACACGGCTCGGTGCAGTGAGATGTGGTTTTCTGTGTTCACCAGTGTTCCTCATGGACAAAAATCACAGATAAGAAAATACAAAATTCAGTCATGCTCAATCAGTTCCTTAATATATCAGTTGCAATGGAACAAATTCACTTTTTCAAAGCAAGTTCTGTGGCAGACTGTGTTTTGGTGTGCAGTGGTTTATCCTGCTCCCAGGCATGTACCCATTAGACTTCTCCGTAGATCCTTTAACCTGTCCTCCTCTCCACTTCCATAGCTCCTGCTAATCCTCTGTACCTTAGCTCAAGCGTAATTTATTCCAAGAAGCCTCTTTCAGAACTTCAACATATGCCAAGTAAACTTTTTAAAACTAATCTCATCTTATTTTCACCAAAACCATTCCTAAACCTAGACCCATTGACTCAAAATACTTTGTGAGAACATGTGTATCCTTATCTCTCTACTCCTCCAGTAAATTCCCCTCCCCCAGGGTTTCTCCTCTCAATAAATGGCAAATTCATTCTTCTAGTTGATCACAAACTTGGCATCATTCCTATCACCTCTCTTTCTTTTATATTTCATATTCAATCTGGCAGGAAAGTGTGTTGGTTCTGCCTTCAAGAATAAATTCAAAATCCAACAACTTCTTGCCAACATCATTGTTGTCCTTGTTCAAGCCACCAGCACCCCTTGCCTGGGCGATATGTTTTAACTGTCTCCTTCCTGCCAATTTTGTCCCATGTAGTCTATTTTGAACACGGAAGCAGAGTGATCCTTTAAACAAAGAAATCATGTTATTTTTCCACCCAAAATGGCACCCACATTCTTAACAATTAGCTTACAAGGATGTAAATTATTTACAGCATTCCCTGTCCAACTGAAAGTCATCCCCTCTTTGTCCCTTCTTTCCTCCACCCTCTGACCATACTGACTCCCTGATAAGCCTTGAGCCCATTGAGTGCATCATTTCAGAGCTTTAGCTCTGGACCTGTCCTTTATCTGGAACACACTGGGCTCAGATATCAATATAATTTCATTTCTTATTCCTTAAGGTTCCTGCCCAAATATCACTTTTGTGGTGAGGTTTTCTCTGACCGCCCTCATTAAAATAGACTGGGATTTCAAAATGTAGAATAAATGAACAAGATTATACTGTATAGCACAGGGAAATATATACAAGATCTTATGGTAGCTCACAGAGAAAAAAATGTGATAATAAATATATGTATGTTCATGTATAACTGAAAAATTGTGCTCTACACTAGAATTTGACGCAACATTGTAAAATGACTATAACTCAATAAAAAAACGTTAAAAACCATAGCAAGAACACCTTCCCTTCACCCACAGCATGGTTTTCCCTATACCCCCACTCTAATTCACTCTAACTACAACATTCTACATTTTTGTTCCCTTTTTTATTATTGTCTAACTTTTCCTACCAGACTATGAACATAGGATTTGTGTTTACAGCCCACAGCAGGTAGAACACGATCTGGCATGAAGCAGGCATTCAATGAATATTTATTGAATAAAAATTTCAGATTTGAAGTAAATGCATGAGTTAGGAATTGCTTTTAAAAATTACTTACTATGGAGAAATTTTTTTTTTCCCTAAAATTGGCCTTGTTTTGAGAAAGCCAAACACTGTCAGCATGATTTGGTTTTATTGGTAGTCATGTTCAAAGAGGTTCCACTTGATTTATTCATTTTGGAAGTGGTTCAAGTATGAGTCTACTGTCTAAGGAATTCTAATTGGCTACTCTGATGGATTAGATATGAGTTTGAAAAAACCACAGCGAAGACAACAACAGCACTATGAGTGGTAGAGTGTGCATCTCCTGAGTGCATGCTCCATCTGAAGCTAGCATGGTAGGTAGCGCTTACTACTTGGAAACTTGGCTATCTGGCTTTCTCTTGTTCTTCAAGCTGCAAAATCATTGTCTGTTGGTATTTATTACGTAGTTGTAAGGGGTAAGAGGGTGTTTAAGACTCAAGGGCATTCCAGTTAATTTTGGCTGGCTAGCTGGGTTGTTTGACTACCTAATACATGCACTTAGATATTCATTTGCTTTTCTTGTTTGCTTACAGTTTTTGAGGAGGCAGAACCTTGGATCTGGCCACACACTGAGCCCCTAGAGCGTAAGACGTAAGTGCCAGAGAGGCAGCGGGGGCTTGACGTGAAAGCCGAGCTCTAATCTCGGTCCTACCTCTTAATACCTGTGCAACCTCGTCAAAGTCACTTTGGTTCATGCTTCCCAGGATCTGCTCAGAGAGGCTCAGCCGCACCAATTCGTGCACTAATTGGGCTTTTCTAAGGGAAACCGCTCCCCAGCCGTGAAATTCAGTCTCATCCGCAACGTTGTGTGTAAATTTAAGCCGGTTGGCTGGCCTCTCGTGTGATTTTTGTGATTGATGAGGTTTTCCATTTCCGTGACAGTGTTTCTCTGGGAGGAAGAACCAGCACTGGGGCCAGATTGCTAACAATATCATTATGATTTTATTATTGTCCTGGTTCTGGAGATCCATAACTCGGTTTTCTATTAGCACATTACTCAAGTCAGACAGTGGGAAAGCAATCACTTCTGCTGTGGGGCAGCACAAGCCACCTGGCTTTTGGAATTGCTTGTTCAGATGCACTAGAAAATTAAGTTCAGTGACCAGCATGAAAGGTGGTTTTTCCTCCTTGTGCATCTGTAGACTGTGTGTGAAATTACAGTCTCCCTGGAAAGGGAGATGCATGAGACTCATTAACATTTGGAGGATAAATACACACACACCAAGAGGTAAATATGCCTATTAGAGTAAGAAGCATGTATCAATTTCATTGGCAGTCTCACACAGGCAACGACTACCGTTGCTAGGCTGGAAAGATCTTAGTGGGACCCGAAATTGATAGGTCTTAATTTAGGGAAATATTAGAAGAAGAAAAAATGAAAAAATAATTATCATGATTTTGAAGAGATGAAGAAAACATGGTGTGCAAATCTGAGCAAAATGCCAATGGCTCTTCTGTTCATGGAATTCCAAGGAAGAGATTCCAGGAAGAGAAGGAATGCGAGAAAACTTAACTTCAACCTTGCTGGCTGTGCCATTATCAATTTAAACCTAAATTTAGGATAATTTATACCTTGTTGTATTAGTTTACTAGCACTGTCTGTTAAGTACCGCAGACCGGGAGGCTTAAAGCACAGAAATTGATTGTCTCACTGTCCTAGAGGCTAGAAGTCTGAGATCAAGGTGTCCACAGGATTGGTTCCTTCCGAGGGCTCTCTTCTTGGCTGGTTGCTGGTCACCTCCTCCCTGTGTCTTTACAAGTTCTTTTCTCTGTGCTTCTGTGTCCTAATCTCTTCTTATAAGGGCAGAAGTCATTGGGTTAGAGCCCACCTTGGTGACCTCATTAACTTAATGACCTCTTTAGATACCCCATCTCCAAACACTGTCACATTCTAAGGTACTGGGATCCTAGTAACAAACATGTGATCATATTTTTTCTTTCTTTTTTGCCAGAAGAAGGTGTCAAAATTCAACTCCACCCATTCATGCAAAATGTAAATGGTAGGTCTTAGCCTGTTTTCCAGAAGAGAAAATGGAAGTTCTCAAAGGTCAGAAAGCTATCGTAGTGAAACAGATGAAAAAAGAGAGAGAGATTGCATCAGGAAAATCCGTATGCTCCTCTCCAAGGTGCCTTTTGAGTCAATGATTAAAATTTAGGGAGGACAGACCTAGAAATGTGAAGGAAAATAAGACATAAATCCATCATGCTGTTCTTCTAATTTCTAAGTTTTCATATTAATACTGAAATGCTGGGAAAGTACCAATGAGACTAAAAACATTCATTTCCTTCCTCAAGAAATTACATAAGCAACTGAACTTAGAAATAAGTGGACATATATTTGAATAAAGATTTTGGATAATTTATATATCAGTGAGTATCTTCCTTATGTACAATTTAATATGAAACATTAGGATATTTAAAGAGTGGTATAAGAATAAATATATCTTGTTTGGAATGTACACTTAAATAATTACATTTTCAGTTTTATAAGAATGAAGTCTGCTGAATTCAACTCCAATTTTTATGGAATCTTAAGACAGTATCTTATTTTCTTATGGGATCCAGCTACTGTAAATTGGAGGGAATTAAATTTTATATTTATTTACCTTGACATTCTATATAGAGTTTCTTCAAAGTAAGTATATCAATATTGCTTTGTCTAAATCACAATATAGCATGATCAGAATTGTATCAGGAGTCTGTTTAGTAGCTTCATGACAAGTCATCATTTCTAAATCATTCATAGTGGCAGAAAGAAGAAATAGGATGATGACTGAGCTAGAATTGAGAAATTCTGCATTGTAGTCCCTCCTCAGCTGTCATTGTGTCTAGTGATAAAGGACAAGTTAACAAAACCTATCCAGAATTTAGTTTACTAATCTGTGAAAAGGAGAATATCAATCCTGACATGTGAGTTTCAGGTTAGATAACATGCATGTTAACTCCAAGAATGTGTGAATGTAAAAGTTCACTGTTGTTATTATCATCCTTGAGGAGGAGAATGGCCCACTGTGTTGTCTTCTAAGCACTTGATAAACCCTGGGAATTCAATACGAAATAGGCACAGTCCAGTCCTCAGGCACCAGGAGGTTGACAACAGGGTGAAGGAGAAGGACAGGGTGAAGGAGAAGGACAGGGTGATTTGTGATCACAAATTCCCAATGATGCGTGTTACAATGTATACCCACATGGTATGCTCTCGGAACAAAAGGAAGGGACGCAAAACCCTGCTGGGCTGAGCAGTGAATGCAGACAGAGGCAGCAAAAGTTTCCTCAAGATGATACTAGAACTGAATTGATGAGTATGAGCAGGAGGTGGCCAAGTCCACAGAACGCTTTTTTATACATGATCCATTCTATGAGCCACTACATTATAACCCATTCAACTCTACACACAGAAGCTAATGGGAGTTTCAGTTGTGCTTGGATCTAATTGGTGATTTTTAAGAATAAATAAAAACTTAACTTCTACATGGACTTTTATGGATCTTCTGGAAGTTTTAGTTTTTTGTAGGTTAGTATTTATACCTCTGCTGTGGTATGTGTGGCAGGGTGTTCTTCTCAAAGATTGTCACAATACTTCCCATCTGGAATGCTCTTTCTGTGATGTGCCTTTGCCATTCCTTTGATCCAAGGATGGAGTCTTTGCTCCTTCCATTAAATCAGGGTGAGCTTACCAGCATCGATAGATAGAGGATGCCAGAAATGATGATGTGTAAGTGACTTCTGAGGCTGGACCATGAAAGGTGATGCAGCTTTGCTTTGTGCATTGGAATAACTGTGTGTGGAGAGGAAGCAGACCACCCTTCCTGGAGGCATCACACTATTAGGAGCCCAGGCCATACTGAAGGGAAGTGTAGGTGCTCTGGGCAGCAGTGTTGGTCTTTGATCTTCTGGGGCCAAGCACCAGACATGTTAATGAACAAACCTTCAACCTCACATCACCCACTCCAGCCATTTCAGTCTTTCTTCTGTGACCCTCAACATCATTTACGTTAGTGTCTACAAACCACCCTCCTGTGTGCTATCTGAATTTCTGACCCCCAAATCCACATAGTTAAATGGTTGCTGTAAGCTGCTAAGTTTTGGGTCAACTTATGAAGCAAAGAATTGAAATAGGATTTGGTACTAAAACTGGGATGTGCTGCCATAATAGAAACCTAAAACCCATGGCTTTGACTCTGGATCAGAGAGTGAGCAGAATCTGGAAATGCCTTGAGAAGAATGTTGGAGAAAGCTGGGATTCATTGGGGGAATTATTACAGGAGGCTGGAAACAAGGTAATTCTTCTGTGTAGTAAAAAAGTTTGGTAACACCTTCTCCTGTGGTGATGTGGGAATAGAAACATTCCTTAATTATCTAGCGGGTTTGATTAGATAATGTTCAGGAAGAATGCGGGAAGAGTCAGCTAATTTATTCAATCTGTTTGATCTGTGTTGGCTGACATTTAGATAAAGAGAAATGAGATAACAAGAAACTGCTCAATTTTCAAGCAAAATGTATAGGAATTATAAAGAAACCAGAATTTGTTGGGTTCCAAAGAAATAAAAACACAAGGCAAAGCAAAACATCAAAACAAAAAATCAAGTGAAAAAGGGCCTCTGGGCAAAAATAAAATGAAGGCTCCTCTCAGGATAACAATGAAGCCAAAGATGTCATTTTAAAAAACGATTTTAAGACTTCAGAAATACGTCAGGTGGGGTGCCTCTTAGATCCTTTCAGATCAGCACAGGCCCTCTGAGGATCTGAATGGTGCGCCTCACAGGCTGTCTCTTGCACCACAGGGCTTCTAAGTATCTTAAATCTTCCCCAGCAGCCTCAAAAGGAAACGGGGGAGAAAAGGGTCCATCCCAAGGAGGCATGCAGATGTGTTTTTTTCTTTTTCTAATAGAGTTACTTATAAATAGATACACATGGAAGCCCATTTTTTTTAAGAGTAAGGGATTGAAAGGGCCAATCCGTATAAAGAGAAAAGTCCATGTTTTTTTAACATGCAGGAAGTAAGCTGAAAGGGCCACTTAGTTAAAAAAATGAGTCACTTCTTAAATAATTGGAACTTTGGTTCAGAAATCTGAAGTGAAACCCCAGACAGCAGAGCTAAGAGTCAAGGATAACAATTAACAAGGAGCGACACTGACCCTGGTCAAGAATTGGCCAGTTGTCTCCGGCCTGCCCCACCACTGGACTGTGTACGTGTGTGTGCTGCAGGGGGTGAGGGGGCAGACAACACTCTTTAGTTTATAGAATTTTTTTTTCTGCATTTCAGCAACTTGATGGATATATTTTTTACAGCTTTGCTGAGGTATAATTGATATGCAAAATCTGTTCATATTTAATATGGACAATTTGATGAATTTGGACATATGCCTACACCCACAACACCATCAAGGTAATAAATATACCCATCACCTCCCAAAGCTCCCTTCTGTTCTTTTGATCTGTGTGTGTGTGTTAAGAACACGTAACATGAGCTCTACCCTTTTAATAAATGTTTACGTGTACTACAGCGTATCTTTTACTACAAGCTCTATTTTGGACAGATCTCTAAGCTTAGGCATCTCATACAATTGTGATTTTATACCCGTTGATTAGCAAACCCCCATTCCCCACTTCTCCCAGTCCCTAGAAGCCATCAAAACTTCTATAAGTCGGACTATTTTAGATATCTCACACCAGTGGAGCTATGTGGTATTTATCCTCCTGTGGATGGCTTGCTTCACTTAGCATGATGTCTTCAAATTCACAAATGTAAATGGTAGAACTTCCTTCTTTTTTAAAGGCTGAATAATATTCCATGATATATATATATATATATATGTCTTTATTTATCTGTTGATGGTCTTTTGGATTCTTTCTATACGTTGGTTATTATAAAAAATGTTTCAATAAACCTGGGACTGCAGATAGTTCTTTTGGATCCTGAGTTCAATTCTTTTGACTATATACTTAAAAGTGAGATTGCTAGATCATATGGTAGTTTTATTTTCAATTTTCAAAGGGATCTTCGTATCATTTCCCACAGTGGCTGCACTATTTTACATTCCCACCCACAGCGTAGTGTTCATCCTACTTTCTTCTCAGTGGCACTTGCTGTGTCTTGTTCTTTTGGTAACAGACATCCTAACAGGCATGAAGTGACATCTCATTGTGCTTTTGATTTGCATTTCCCTGATCATTAGTGATACTGAGCACCTTTTCATATACCTATTGGCCATTTGTATGTTTTCTTTGGAGAAATGCTATTGAAGTTCTTTGCCCATTTTAATTAAATTATTTGTATTTTTGCTATTAAGTTGTAGAAGTTTCTTATATATCTTGGATATAAACCCCTCATCAGAAATACTTTTTGTGAGTATTTTCTCCCATTCTGTGGGTCACCTTTTCATTTGATTGATTGCTTCCTTTGCTGTTTAGCTTACAGTTTTTTCCATTAATAGACACTGTGTCCTAGATCTGTCACATGGAGGGGGCTTCCTCTTGAGATGGATCTGACTTTGATGATAGGATTCTAGACTTGGAGTTGATGCCATCATAATGGGACCAAATTTTAGCAGTCTTAGCACAGAGCATGAGTGTATCTTGTATATTGGGGGGATGTACATTTTTGTGATCAGAGGGCAGACTGTGGTTAGCTGTATCTGTAAAAGATGGCCATGACAACATTGCTCATGCTCTTTCATCATGTGAACATCCAGATTTGGGGATGGAGGCAGCAGTTTATGACTGTTTTGAATATGGCAGAAGTGACATTGCAATTTCCAAGGCTTGATCCTAAAAGGTGATGGATGGGGCTTTTGCTTTATCCATTGGAACACTCATGCTTGAAGCTCCAGCTGTTGTTTAGACAGTCCAACTGCCCTGGGGTAGCCTTGTGTGAGCAGGCCAAGTGATGTGGTGAGATCGCATGCATGCTCTATAGTCAGCAGGCTGAGTCCTCTATTCATCCCAGCCCAGGCACCAGACATGTCAGATAATTCCAGCCCCCAGCCATCAAGCGATGGCCAGTCTTTAATCCATTCAAGCTGAGGCCCCAGCTTGATGAAGCCGGGATGAGCTGTCTCTGCTGTACTCTGTCCAACTTGCTGACCTTCAGAATTTGAGAACATAATAAGACATGTTGCTTTAAACCACTAGGTTCTGATTCAATTTTTTATGCACAAAGGTAACAAGAACATTATATTCAAGAGAATTTTTATTATAATGTAACTCAAATCCACAACCTTGCTATAAAATAATTAAAAAAAAATCTAAGAACATAAAGAAAATTAAAAGTTCCCTTCATACACACATCATCAAGCCACTCCTGTTAGTAAAAGCATCTCTTATTTTAAGCTAAATGTGCATTCTTCCAGATGGCTTTCGTATTTATACACTTTACACATAGACATCGTACAATGTCTTCTAAAATATCTTGTAGAATAATATTCACATTGTTCAAAATACTACTGTTTGAATTTATTAAGTTACTTTGAAAATATTAACATTGCAGCCTATGTAAATATGCATCATTACTTTTAAAAGCAGAGCTGAAATGTTACTTTCACAGGCTCTACCAAAGTTTGCCTCCATGGGCCCCTTTTACATTAAAAAAGTAATATTAAAAATGATCTTTTATGACTGTACTGGTATAAAAATGAATATAATCCAGGATGGAATAATTATTATATAATTATTGTTAGATTCATTTTCTCTGATATTCAAAGAAATTAAAAGGAAAGTATTTGTGTGGGCCCTGGGCACTGGGCCTGCTGAGCTTAATGTAGAACCGGGCTCTGGCCGAATCTCACCTTATGGAGAGTCACAATTTATTTAGCCGTTTTTTCACTGAAGAATGTTTAAGATGCTTCTACAATGTCAATGATTTTCACTGTTGAAATGATGCTGCATTTGTTATGCTCGTATTCTCTCTCTCCTCTTTAGGCCCCTGGGTGTGTCTTTTTCTAGAACACATACCTAGAGGTAGGATTGCTACAGTGGTGGACACAGGCATTTTCAAATATTTGATAAATTTCCCCAAATTACCTTCTCAGAAGTCTGTCATAATTTACAATATTTTCAACTATGTAAGGCAACTTCCTTTACATTATATATGGTTAATAGTATCAGTTTGGTATATGTAATAAAAAATAGTTTTGCAAAACTATTAACAACAAGCCCAGTGAGTGTGCATGTGTGTATATGTCTATGATTATATGAGCATAGGAAAACGCAAAGAATGATACACACACGCTGTTAATATTAGTATCTGGGTGTCATGATGATAGAGAGAGGGCAAAGATGTAAGAAAAACATTTAAAAATCAAGATTTTAAGAAATTATTTAAATAAATAAATGTCTTAAAGCAGAAAATATAATATATGATCTTCCAAACAATAATGGAAATCCTTCTGTCTTTATGATCTACATCCTGACCTCTAGAGATGGAAGCAGTCTATTCTGATCCTTAATCAAGAGATGAGCACTATGTGGGTCAGAGCTGGACACCCGACCTCAAAGCACGCTAATCTCTAGGCTGTCCAGAGACTCACGGGATTTAAATTAATGGCTGAGCAAGAATAAGATGGAAGATCTATAGCCTTATGCTACAGAATACAGAGAACCAGTAGCCAATCCTTGGAGCCTGCCGCATGGTCAAGCTCTTCATTCATGTGTTAAGTAAAACCAAATAAACAAAGGAAAAGTTGCAAATCCCACATATTATGGTTCCATTTATAAGAAAAATAATGTGTATATGTTTCAGTGTTGGTTTTGTCCACCAACTATCTGTTTCTTTGGGTGTTAATGTGTTTTTCATTTGGATGCTAGCTTTCGTGCTTGGTTTTCCTCAAACACCTGGTAATCTATGTTTCCTTCTTTAAGGAATGGATAGCATATGCCTGTTTAGACCTGAAGAATGCACTCAAGTTAGAAATCAACAACTCTATGCCTCTAAAATACAGCATTTGGGCAAGTAGACCTTCTGAAAAGTGATTAGAAAGCTGGGGAAAGTATGTGAACTTGCACTTTCTACTGAGTCACACACCGGAAGGAATGTTTTCAGGTTCCCCATTACATGTCGGGCAACTGATTAAGCTAATAGCCATTTTTTTAAATGGACATTGTGTAAACTGATAGATGTCCACTAAAGGGCAATAACTGAGAAACTGTAATTTGTGAGTATTTTTTAAAATATATAAAACAGAGAAAATCAAATTACATTAACTACCAAGCAATGGAATGATGAGTTGAAAATCCCATTGTGTCAAGCATAACCATCGCTAATCTCACCACTGGTCTGGTCACATATCCCTTCATGGAGCGAGGTTCACATTCCACTTTTAAGCCTGTCCTTCTCATTGCCTTTCCCCTACCTCTTTACTCCTCCTTCCTCTCCAGTCCTCCTCCCCACAGTGAGGAGTGAGCAGATGTTCACCTGATGACTGAGATTAAGCTCATATATAACCAAGACATGGCTGATGTAGAATTAGGGCTTATGACATTCAGTGTAGCTAGTTTGAGCAAATGATAAACGTTGCCATCTTAGATGCTTGAGCCAGGCACAATAAACAAATTAGGGAGTCAAATTAACCCCCTTTTTAAAGAGTCTTCAGCATGTTACTATTAAAGATTATGTAAAGGTCTATGACTAGAAAACAGTTACCAGGGGTGGAAAATTTGAAACTAACCAAAGGATCTAACAGCATGAAAGAGTGTCCATCAAAACCCGTATCTGCTAAGGATAAATGCTGCACGGACTTGAGCGGTGTTCAGTAATGCAGGCCAACCTTGGAGACATTGCAAGGACAGTTCCAGACCACTACAGTAAAGCAAATCTCACAATAAAGTGAGTCGCAGGACTGTTTTGGTTTCCCAGTGCATATAAAATTAAATTTACACTATCTGTAGTCTATTAAGTGTGCAATAACATTATGTCTAAGAAAACAATGGGCACACTTAATTAAAAATTCTTAAAATGCTAAACATTACCTGAACTGTCAGAGAGTAGTAATCTTTTTCTGGTGGAGAGACTTGCCTCAGTGTTGATGGCTGCTGACTGATCAGGGTTGTTGAAGTTGGGGGTGGCTGTGACAGTATCTTGAAATAAGACAACAATGATGTTCACTGTATTGATTGACTCTTTCTTTCATGGATGAGTTCTCTGTAGCATGCAATGCTCTTGATAGCATTTTACCCACAGTACAACTTCTTTCAAAATGGGAGTCAATCCTCTTAAAATTTGCTATTGCTTTGTCAACTAAGTTTATGTAATATTCTAAGTCCTCTTTTGTTATTTCAACAATCTTCACAGCATCTTCACCAGGAGTAGATTCCATCTCAAGAAACCATTTTCTTTGCTCATCCATAAGAAGCAACTCCTCATCTGTTAAAGCTTTATCATGAGATTTGCAGCTAGTCAGTTACATCTTCAGGCTCCGCTTCTAATTCTAGTTCTCTTGCTATTTCTATCACATCTGTAATAACTCCCTCCACTGAAGTTTAGAACTCCTCAAAGTCATCCATGAGAATTAGATTTAACTTCTTCCAAACTCCTGTTAATATTGGAATTTTGACTTCTTCCTTTGAATCACGAATGTTCTTAATGGCAAATAGAATGGTAAATATTTCCAGACTGTTTTAATTTACTTTGCCCAGAGCCATCAGATGAATCAGCACCTACAGCCTTATGCTCATCCATGAAAGAAAGAGTCAATCAGTACAGTGAACATCACTGTTGTCTTATTTTAAGCTACTGTCACAGCCACCCCCAACTTCAACAACCTACAGCACCTACAGCAGCTATAGCCTTATGAAACGTATCTCTGAAATAATGGCCTTGAAAGTCAAACTTACTCCTTGGTCCAGGGGATGCAAAATAGATGTTATGTTAGCAGGCATGAAAACATTATTAATCTCATTGTATACTTCCATTAGAATTCTTGGGTTACCAGGTACTTTATCCATGAGCTGTCATCTTTTGAAAAGATTCTCTTTTTTCTGAGTATTAGATCTCAACAGTGGGCTTAAAATATTCAGTAAGCCATGTTGTGAACAGATGAGCTGTCATCCATGCCTCATTCCATTTATAGAGCACAGGCAGAGAAGACTTAGCATCATTCTTAAGGGCCCTAGGATTTTCAGAATGGTGAATGAGCATTGGCTTCAACTTAAAGTCATCAGCTACATTAGCCCCTAACAATAGAGACAGCCTGTTCTTTGAAGCTTTGAAACCAGGCATTGACTTCTCCTCTCTAGCTATGAAAATACAAGATGGCGTCTTCTTGTGATAGAAGACTTGTTTCATCTGCAGTGAAAATCTGTTGTTTAGTGTAGCCACTTTCATGAATTATCTAGATCTGATTAATTTGCTGTAGCTCCTACATCAGCATTTGCTGCTTCACCTTGCACTTTGATGTTACAGAGATGGCTTCTTTCCTGAAATCTCATGGCCCAACCTCTGGTAGCTTCAAACTTTTCTTCTGCAGCTTCCTTATCTCTCTCAGCCTACACAGAATTGAATAGAGGTTAGCACCTTGCACTAGGTTAGGCTTTGGGTTAAGGGAATGTTGTGACTTGTTGATCTTCTATCCAGACCACTCCAGCTTTCTCTGTATCAGCAATAAGTCTGTTTGGCTTTGTAAAAATCATTTGTGTGTTTGCTGCAGTAGCACTTTTAATTTCTTTCATGAGCTTTTCCTTTGCAATTACAACTCATCAATGTTTGGTGAGAGAGCCCTAGATTGTTGCCTATATTTGCTTTCAGCATGCCTTCCTTGGTAAGTTTACCTATTTCTAGCTTTTGATTTTAAGTCAGAGGCATCAGACGCCTCTTTCACTCATTGTCTTTGTCTGGTTATTACTGGCCTAACTTTAATCCACTTTTGTCTCAGGAAATAGGAAGTCCTGAGCAGAGGGAGAGAGAGACGGGGGATGTCTGGATGGTGGAATAGTCAGAACATGCATTTATTAAGTTTGCTGTCTTATATGGGTGAGATTCATGGTGTCCCCAAACAACCACAATTGTAATATCAAAGATCACCAATCGCAGATCACCATAGCAAATGCAACAGCAGTAAAAAGTTTGAAATATTGTTAGAATTATTAAACTGTGACACAGAGACATGAAGTGAGCAAATGCTGTTGGAAAAATGGTGCTGGTCGACTTGCTCCATGTAAGATTGCTGCAAACTTTCAATCTAAAAAAAATGGAATATCTGTGAAGCACAATAAAGTGATGCCAAGTGAAACAAGATGTGCCTATATTATTATTATTAAAATCTAAAAATGGCATTGCATGCTTATATTTTGACTGCTTTTTGTTGAACATTGAGGTAAAGAAGTGGGCTCCGTCTGCCCATTATCAGTGATAAGTCATCCACTGGGAATTCCATATGTTTTGATGGCATTGGTGCTACTTGTACTAAGAGGGACCTCAGAATTCTTTCAGTAGTAATGAGGAATCCACCACTAAAGCAGGTTCTAGTTTGTTTTTCAACAACCCACGTTTATGAACTTTCAAACATGTTGTTTTGTTCTAACATATAACATCTCCTATTAGTCTCAAGACCACCCAAAATCAACAAATATATATTAAATATTCATGAAGTTCCTACTAAGAGGCAGGTCATTTCATAATAACTTTTCAAACTTTCACTTCTTTCTTTCTGTTTTCATCTGTCACATCCTTTCCTCTCTTGTGTTTGTTTCTGTCCTTCCTTTCCTTTCTGAATCATATGAGCTTTCACGATCATGTATTATTTGAAAAGGGACTGTAAACATGGGTACATCTTATGTGACATCCTATATAATTCAGGTATCTCTATACTTATCTATATAGCTAGCCTAGAAACATTTACTAAATAAAGATTAGGAGTAGAAAAATAATAGGAGGAAACTCTGTGTATTGCATCCAATTCCCTCATTTTACAGGTGAAGAAACTGAGACACAAAGAGGTGACTCGACTTACCTAGATCCCATTGCAAGGAGAAAAGGCAGTAAAAACACTCAGGTCTTCTGTCCTATCCAGGGATTTTCAGTATAGTTTAGAGTTTTCCCAATTATAGCCCAAAATTATATACCAAAAATTTATGTGTGTGTGTGCATGGTTATATGTCATTTGAAAGTCATTTGAAAGTTGCTAAAAATGCATTTCACCCATGCAGAAATGGTGGTGATGGCAGTATCAATGTGCCTATGGAACGATGCAATGTGACCTTGAGACCTTTTTGTTTTGTGTGCCTACAACAATTGACCTCAAAATAGCTATGACTTCCCAGGCCCTCTCCCACCCCCTTAAAACCTTTTTTTTTTTCCTTTTAGGAAAATTTGTCTTTTCTTTCTCTAGCAGAGACACATGGCTTGAGATTGACAAGTAGCCTCTTTACAGATGTCAATTCCCAGGAATCAGCAGCTCTTCCACATTGCTTCCAATTATGCTTCACAGCGCCTTTGTAAAAAATCTGTTGACAACCTAGTTCAACTTGTCACATGTGAATTATATTTTTCTTGCCAGGTCTTCCCTCCCCAGCAACAAATACTATGTGAAAACAAGCTACATGGCCATGACGGTGAATTAGAGATTTAAGAGAACCCATCATAAGTAATTCAAAATCACTCTGGGATGAATCAAAGCTATTATGGAGATATTGCTGATTGCATTCATTGGCACCCAGTGATAGGGAGTGTCATTGAACGTGATGGTTCTGAATGCCACAGTTACGAGAAATCTGCGCTTACCCATTAATTTATACAGCTGTCAGGAATCACATCTCTGGATGCTGAAGGAACCTGCCAATGTGATATCTGAGCAACTGTCATTGCACATGGAGAATCCTAAAGGAAGAGAGAAGAGCCAGGAGCTATAAAGGTGAGAAACTGTCTCCAATTGTTAAAGGGAAGAACATAATTCATATTAGATATTACAGGTTTTTTGCACCATCTAAAGTAGGCAATTAAATAGATGTTGTATTTAAATGCTTAGCATATGCGATGCCTCTAATTAGGTACTTGAGAAATACCCAATAACTGAATGGATGCCGACTGAGTGGAATTAATGATCACTGCAGGACTGAATGGACCATTGAAGGGCAAGTCTTGCCAAACTCCAGTGCCCTGTTTGGATAGAGTAAGTAAATATTTTATCACAGAGCTAACATAATGAAATGAAAGCCGGGTATTATTTTTATTTTATTTGAAGGTGACTTGACAATCCTTTAATCATAAATAGACAAGAGTGTTTTAGGGGAAAAATTCAGACATCATCCTTGGCTTTGTTCCCTTGAGAATTTAATACGCTTTGAATGAAGGCATGAAAGATCTATTTAGTGAATTCAGGATGAGTCTAAGCTCTGTATTTACCAGAATGTAAACTCCACGAAGACAGGGAGTTCTGCTTCCCTGATTCGCTGTTTTATTTTCAACATCCGTTTCCCTGACACACATGCTCAATATAACTTTGTTGAACTATGCACAAAGCTAGGGAAAAGGGAATACACAGAAATGAGTTTCACCAGCTCTGCAGGAACTCCAGTCCTCCTAGTGTCTCTCATCTGACCTTAGTGTATCCAAGAGTTAGTTCATGTTTAACCCCAAGGAGTCTTGCCTGTCCATGATTTTTATTCTTCCCTATTCTGTTCAGCTGTGACTTTGTCAAAGTAAATGCCTATCAAAGGTGCCACTTGCCGGCTCTATTGATGATTCCTAGGCAGAAATTGTCGGTCCTGGAGGCCAGAAAGAGAAAAAAAAAGAAAGAAAAGGAGAAGAAAGATGTTCCTGCAACCACCAAGATGCATGGAGAACCTGTTCTTACGGGATTTCAAAATGCTCAGGTCTGAGAGCGCTACAGTCTGGCCTGGGTCCTAAGTCTCCAAAGTGGAGGTTACTTCCTGGCAGTTCAGTAAACGAAGTTTGAGGAGATAATTTAGTATAAACGTAGATATTAAGGGTCATAATACTACTCCTGTTGCTAACATTTCTACCTTCAGTGTGGCTTTGTTGTTATATATGCTTGTGTCAATATTTTATTTTTCATTGCTGTGCAGCAGAGTTAACTCAGCATGTGCAAGGCTCCTGTCTTTAGAAAGGCTTCCTTTCAGGGCTGGTTGACTGGCACCTGGGAATCTAGATTTCTTACCATCCTCAGAACTGGTAAATGCAGCTCATCTTGACTGAAATGTTTGTATAAGTCTTATGATTTATTCTACATACCTGCTTTCCCTTTGGGGTTCTAGAATTTTGATACACTGTGAAGCAGAGGGTGACTGCATGACCAGTGACTAATAACCCTGGTGATGAGTCTGCAATGAGCTTCCCTGGTCGACAGCATCTCACATGTGCGGTCATAATTCGTGGCTTGAGCCATTATGTGTTTGGTGCGGCGCCACCATGGGGAGACTCTTGGAAGCTTGCACCTGGCTTTCCTCTGGACTTTGTTCCGTGTCCCCTTTCCCTTTGCTAAATTAGACTTTTACCCTTTTGCTTTGATAAATTAGTTATGAGTATAACCATACGCTGATTCCCGTGGGTTCCCCTAGCAAATCACTGAATCTGGAAAGGTTCTTGGGGGCTCCTGACACGTTGTCAACTATGTCAACCTCTACAGATTCTGTCTGCCTCTCAAGGTCCCTGGAGATGATTGCAACTCACCTCTTTCACTTTTACTTCCCTTTTTATGTCCCGTTTGAGTTAAAAATCAGGAATGATCCCATAAGACAATATGAATAAAATAAATACCCATATAAAATAGCGGCAAAATTTTACTGCCCTTATTGATTGAATGTATTGGACGCATTTATGTATTTAGTCTTCGTTTTGGTGGAGCACTGTGATTGGAACATGCCATGCATTTTCTCATTTAATCCTTACAATTCCATGGGGCGTGTAACCTTAAAATCATATATTTAAAAACAGAGAAACTGAGGCACAGGGAGGTCAAATACCTTGTCAAAATTCCACAGCTGACAAGTAGTGGAGTTGGGATATTAAGCAAGAGCTTTGTAACATCAGAGTTTTGACCTCAGTAGTACACAGGTGCCATTTCTCCTGTCCTTAGAGTTACTCTACCATCAGACTTCTGGTGTACCTCAGGCCAGTCATTATGTTCCTTGCAGATCTATGTTTTAGGGCCATTTTTTCATAAAAAAACAAACAAACTCCTGAGACTGTCAGTCATAAAGAGAATATATTATGTGCATACACACCAGCAGTCCTCCGACAATCTGAGGCGTATCTGAATCATGGGGACAAATGAGTCTAGGTTGCATCAGGGACAAAATTAAGTTTTCATAAACGCATTTGAAACTTTGCAGTGTAGTTCATTAATTTCTGAACTTACTGTTGCTTGAGAGTAAAGATTAGATCTGAAACATGTCTGAATCCTTAACATGCAGTTTCTGGCACATTCAAGGTATGTAATTTTTTTTTTAAATGAGATTGGTGGATGTGACAGCTCATCTAACTATTGAAGTACAGAACTTCTTTGAAGATTTGGTTTGTGGGAGTAACCTCCAGAACATCCAGCATTGGAAACAATCTTTGGACTAGAGTTTTAGGCAAAAAAGTAGAAGTGTATTCAGATTGTATTCATAGCCAAAATGTATTATAAATTCATAAAGTAAACATGGCTCAAAGTCATAGTAAAGAAAAAACTTTCATTTTCAACAATAAGAAGAATGGCTAAATGCATCCATGCTCTTAATCTATTAAGAAGAGCTAGGTGCACATTTTCCATGGTAAGTTAAATGAAAAAAATGCAAGCTTCAGTCCTGTGAGTAGAAATGACAACAATTTCATTAAAATACTTATGTGTGTGTGCATCTAAAAGTGTGTCCACACACACATATGCATGTGTTTTAATGGATATTATATTTTATATAACATCATTTTTATATGTTATATAATTTAATTTTTTTAAAAAAGAGGAAAGCTGTATATCAATTTTTCAACAAGGATTTATCTATGTGGATGGGATAAAAAGAGTTTTTGGAAAACATTAGTTTCTATCATGAATGTGAATATTATATTTCTGACCTCAGTGAGATTATGAATTTTTAGTAGTTTTAAAGTTTTTTTCACCAATATGTATATAACTCATAAATATTTTGAGTTAAGTTGATAACTTTGTACATAAATGTATTCCTGTAATGGCAAGTATAGAAATGGAGAATTACAAAGAAGTGGCTTTTTTATTAAGACTCTGCGTCTCTGTGTGATGTACATATTTGTGTATTTATCTGGAAGGTATATTAAACTGACTATTTGTGGAGTGGATTTATGTACGGCTTTTATTTTCTGATTTGGTTATTTTGTATTTGTTTACAATTAACTGGGTTATTTTATAAAATAAAGAAAAACAAACAAGCCAAAAGGACAGTGTCAGGGCTAACACAACAGAGCCCAAAATAAGTCAGCTGTGCTGACTGCTGGGAAGAAAATACTGTCTTTTATTTATGGAAGCAAAGGTCTTCTCTAGGTCTTAAAGGATGAAGTAAAATTCAAACTTCTAAGCCTGGCATTCAAATGGCCCCACAATCCGGCCTCAGTATCACATTTTGACCTTAAATCCCACCTCTCTCATAAATTCCATTCTCTAAAACTGTTTTGCTCATATTCTTTGCAGAGTCCTGCTCCCACAAATATCTTCCTATCAAATTTTATTACCTAAAATGACTTATTTTTCTCTACATCTTTTTTTAGCTCTATATTCTATCACTATTTGAATTCTTCCTTCTCCTTAAAAGCCATGGATTCTCTGAAATCCACTTCCAACTCATCTTGTCGAAGATAAAGAAAATTTACTGAACTCACAAAGTTAACTAGCGTTAGAAATAGGTGATGGGATGTCTTAAGTCAAGTTCTAAGCGTGAAAGTTTTCCAAAGTTTGTATGCATTAGGAGCATAATGTACTTCAACGTCCCCCCACATGGATACACGAAAACATGAATGTGCTATCTGCACACTGTGATAGGTGTTAAGGACATTAGAGAGACAGAAGCAGATTTTACTCTAGGGAACTATTTGTTTCTATCACCACTTTGTAATCTATTAAAAGCTATGAAAATACTGCGATTCACAGCTTCTTCCAGTCGGCCCCACGGCATTCCCCGGAGATGGCCAACTTTCCCAGCTCCCTAGCCTCCAAGTCAGCAACGTAGTGAAAAGTCAGGAATTGGAGCACTGAGGTGGGACAACGTTCAGCGTTTGGAAGTCAGCGTCTTTGCTACTACCTGTGTGCCTCTGAGCAAATGAACTAAACCTTAGCTTCCTCGTTCCTAAAGTAAGTGTGATGATAATGCTGACCGCGTGCAGGTATGAAAATGCACAGGCAGTGTAAGTGCAGTCGCTGTCAGTGATGAATCCACATCCATTTCCATTTTGGGGAATTATTGTCTAGCTTCCAGCTACTAACACCGGCTGTTCATTGCCTGATGAGCTAACTGGATACTGGGGATTCTGCCTGTAAATGGACAGACTGCATGCTCCCTTCCTCGACTGCAGGACTCAACTATGACTGCTGGGAGCTGGCATTTAAGTTCCCCAAAATTCCCTTGGGTAGAATGCCTCTAACGTTCATGTTTTTTTCTTCTTCCAGCTTCCCCAGGGATATTAGGCCCACAGTGGTGATTTGCTGGCAACAAATCTTTCATACTTTTTTTTTTCCCTGTCACATACTTCCATTCCTATACGTACATTTTCTAGAATCATCTCCCAATTAAACCCCTTGTGCTCTAAACTTTGTCTCCCAGTCCGCATGTAAGGTAACCTAAACAAAACCAACCGAGTGTGTGTATGATAATCTGAATGTTTGTGTCCCCAAATTCCTGTGTGGAAATCCTTACTCACGATGGGATGGTGTTAGAAGGTGGGGCCTTTGGAAGGTGGTTACATCTTGAAGATGGAGCCCTCATGAGTGGCATTTGTGCTTTTAGAAAAGAGACCTCAGAGAGTTTTCAGCCCTTTCCACCAGGTGAAGACACCCAGGAAAAGATGGCCGTCTATGAATCAGGACATAGGCGCTCAGTGAACACACCGTCTGCCAGCACCTTGATGTTGGACTGCTAGCCTCCAGAACTGTGATAAATGTATTTCTGTTGTTCAAGCCATTCAGTTGTGGTATTTTGTTACAGTAGCCTGAGCTGGCTAAAATAGCATGGCATACAGCAAGTATGCAATAATTTAAGCTGTATGATTGCTGCTTCTACAATCCTTATATTAATAATTCATAGTATATTTTTCACCATGATTCAGCATCCATTCCTCAGAAGAATGTAAGTCTGGAAGTTTAATAAATATTACATAGAAATGGGAAAAGGTAAAAGTTTGCATGTCCAATAATCTATGACCATGTCATTAATGAAGCTGTCAAAACCACCCTGAAGTAAAGTGGGAAAGACTTGGAAAGTTACAGACACACAAAAGCACATGATACACACCAAACCAGTTTGTCCACAGAAATTTCACTAGCAGTTCTCAGCTCAGCGCCCTCTGTTTGTCCTATACTGGACGCCAGCCTGACTGAATCCATCCACTGAGTGGCTCTTCTAAGAACAATGTCTCTCACGTTGTGTTCCCTCTCGACACCACGTATTTGGTATAAATCGTGGAATGACTTACATCCGAGTTTCCTCTTCATTCAGAGGGATGTTAAATTGGTAAGTGGTAGGTACTTGACAGTCTTTAGAGTGAATTATAATTATATATAAACATCATGACTTACTAAGTCCTTTCAGATCCATTATCCCATTACATCCTCCCAACAATGCTAAAAAGAAGTATGAGTGTATATTACAAGCCCCATCAAACAGATGAAAATTCTGTGGTTTAGAGAAAATGCATTATTTACTCAAGGACACAGCCAGAAAGTGCCAGTTAAGAGTTGTTGGACCTGATGCAGCTTCTTTAAATGATCTTGTGCCTTTAGAAGACTGACTTAAATGTTTCAGGTAGCTAATCAATAGTGACTGAACAAGAAATGTGAAAGTACCTCAAAGTTTTCAACACAAATAGATTCAATCAACGTTGGCGCCTATGATCTTGATCCCTAAATTCAGGTTAGGGACACCTCTCCTGTTCTTCATAACATCCCACTATCAGGGCTTGTATCAGAATATTTTTTCCTGCCTGTCACCTTGTGGTTAACTACTTCTATTATATGTGGTTATCTACTACTATTATATGTCGTAAGGACGGTGACAACATTTAATTTGTACATGGCGGCACCTCAGTTATCTGAAGCAGTACCTGGTATTGGAGTAGAGACTTTCTAAATATATTCTGAATGCAGCACAGATTAACCATGCTGGACATGTGCTATTTGTCTTGTACACAAGTCCTGATTTATGAATATGTTTTTAAAAACAATTCTGGGCTTCCTGGAAAGTATCTGCTGGAATGCCTACTGCCGTTGAAAACCAATTGAGGCTCAGAGAGAATCAAAGAATTGTTTTCAATGAAGAAAAACTATTCCTGGTACCTGAGAGGTCAGTGGGACTGTCTGATGTGGAAAAAGACTCTGGCCAGGATGCCAGTATGAATCCCACTCTGCATTTCGGTACTGTGAAACTTTAAAGTTACAACATTTATGCAGCTCTACTTTCATCTTCTGTAAAATGGAAATGATATTAATTTTTGTGACAATTGGCATTAGGAGGGAAAGTCTATGATATGATTTTATAGTGTAAGCATTCAGTAAATGGGGCATTCGTTTACCTTGGTGATTTACCTTGCCCTGTTTGATTTTTCTTCATAGCCTTTAAAAAATGATGTGTGCATTCATCAGTGTCTTTATTGCCCATCTCCCACCAGTCAGAATGGGCCCTTTATGAGAGCAGATGCTGTTGTACACATTGCTAGTCCCACATAGGGCAGTGACTTGAACAGAACAGATGGCCAATCCTTCTTTGCTGAGTAAAGGAATGTCACCGTTTCGTAAGTTGGTGGCTCTTTCAGCGTGCTCACTCTAAACCAACACACATGCCTACAATTTGAAGACACCATTAAGTTCTATCCAGCCTGGGTCAGACCTCACACCACAAAAATTCAGACCTTGTACCACACAAAGTTCAGGTTTCTTGGGGGACGCGAGAACATCAAAACGACTTACCTTCTGATTATTCTCAAAGTGTAAAATTAACAACATAATATGATGCAAAACAAGGTCCACTGGTTTAAATGTATGTTTGCCCTAGTCTACCCAACCAAACTTCAATCAGTAACAATATATGAAGGAAAAAAACCAAAAAGCCCAGAATGGGTACCAATCATGGCATCTCATGTACTCTGGGAATTCTCAGGGTAATTTTCTCTTTTTCTCACTTCTCCTGTTTTCTCTACTTTCCTTATTTAATTTATTATTTATTTTTAATATGTTTTTTAATTTCATGGAGTCAATTTTTTTTTTTTTTTAGTTTTTTAGGGGGGAGGTTGTGAGGTTTATTTATTTATTTTTAGAAGAGATACTGGGAATTGAATCCAGAACCTCATGCATGCAAAACATGTGCTCTACCACTTGAGCTATACCCTCCCCAATCCTTCCTTTCTTTCGATCAGTATTTGGTTGGTTTACTTTGATCCCTTTGCAGTTCTCCTGGCTTTTACAATGTTAAATGACAAGTTTTCATCTTTACAAAAAATACTGTTTTCAGTTGAACAGAATGATCTTGATAAACACCTATTCAGCAAAAATAAGTTTATCGCAGCACGCATAAAGTGAATATGCAAAATCATGCCTAGCCCATGTGCAAACACAAACTAAGTGATTTATGATCATGTTTACACGATTCAAGCCTAAACAGTAAACAGAGGGAAGCTGTAATTTCTCGCAGTGACTGTAGCCAACATGTTGAGACACATCTCTGTGATCTGAAAATCAGAATGTTTATTTCTGGATCAGTTATCTGAAAAGCATGTTCTTCTCTAATAAAAGTATTGCTATTCTAAAAGCACCCTTCACTTATAAATACTCTATATTTTCTCCTTTAAAGTTGCCAGAACTTTCTTCTGACATGAAAATCTCATTTCCATAAGAAAAAAGGCAGCTGTGCTCCTAATATAGAACTGAAACATAACTGCTTTAAAAGCAGGCCTTGATACATTAATTCAAACTTTTCCCATCCTCAGTGTTAGACATTCAGTGAAAAGGCAGCGATGGGTTATGGAGAATATAAAGAATACTAAAAATAAATTTTTTTATGTAAACTCACTATTTTCTTTAAAAAAATCAAAACAGTGGGGCAGTTGTCTTTACTTGGTCATTCTTATTTTCCCTTTCTTTCTCCTGATTTGTATTCCTGCAAAAGAATCTACACCAGTTGAGATTTTCATCCTGTGTCACAGTCTTGAATAGGACCATCTTAACGCAGAACACTTGGAACATAGAATTTCAGAGGTTAGATTTATCATAGATTGAAACAGGACATTCCAATTAAAATGAAGACTTTTCAAAGGGATCATCGATATTTCCCAGGTGATCCATCTCTTGCTGCCCCTTTTTTACTCTCTTCCACACGACATGTTTTATGGATGCTTTAAAGCAGCAGCTCAAGTTAACACATTCTGCACCCATGCTTGGCAGTGCCTATCATTCTTTAATGGTAAATAATTTTGAAATGTTAGAAATGACATTGAGGCAACTTTGAATAAAACTCAGTTTTACAAAAGGGGGAACTGAGGCCCAGAGAGGGGGAATGGATTTCCATACGCACCTTCAATTTTTGGAATTTTAGAATTCTGACGGTATTGAGGGTGAGGATGATGATAATATTATGTCCACGTGGATGTGCTCCAGGATAACCAACGAAGAGTACCCAAGTGAATGATTCCCTTGATTGGTGTGCTTATTCATCTAGGATCTGTTTAAGAGGCAGTATGCATCACCTGTTAAAATTACTGATGTGCGTCACCCCTTGATATGCAGGAATAAATTATTTTCTTGCTCCTAATCCTATAGAAACAATACTAGATTGACTAGTTGATCCTCTTTGATGGTCTAAACTGTTTATGTTTATTTTTGTGCCAGTATTGATTTTTTTAAAAAAATAAAACTAAAATACAAACTTTATTCTGATGTCACCAGTTTATCCATCAATGCCCTTTTTACTTTCTATTCCAGAAATTAGAATTCCAGATTAGAATCTAGGATCCTAATAATGTCGAGTTACCATGTGTTCCCAGCTTCCTTTATCTGTGCCAGTTTCCCAGTCTTTCCTGCCTTCCATGACCTAGAACTGATTTGAAGAGTACTGGTCAGTTATTTATAGAAGAAACTTCAGTATGAGTTTGCCCAAACTTTTCTCACAGCTAAATTGAGGACATGCATTCTCGGGAATGATACCACAGAGATGATGTGTCTTTCTCAGAGAAGACCAGTTTTCAAACATTAAATAGTAATACTTACGGATGCCATCATTAGCAATTGCATCAAGTCATCCCTTGCAGCCGCCATTGAAAGAGCTCAAGTGCACTGTTCTTTATGGCCTCCTTAGTACCCTCATGTGTGATCTCTTCCAGTTGCTCGAAAATACGGTTTCAATTACATACTAGAAAATTAAAGCCCAGGAAGACAGTATGACTTTGAGTCCTGCCACTAATTAGCAGGTGATCTATGCCTTAAATCTTTGCCTTCAGAGCCTTAGCCTGCAGATTCCCCAACAAAGTTCACCAAGAAAACCGAGGAAGCTCATGGCCTCAGGGTGTCTTGAAAAGATTCATATAAACTCTACATTTCCTTTCATTTCCGGTCACAAGGCCCTAATTAGTCATGTCATTTTTCAGCTTCATATATAAGATTCATGAAGAATGTTTCCTCAGAATTTCATCAACTGCACATTGGATCTCCATCTTTCTCCTCCACTCCTGGGTAACTCCATCTCTGCATGGCCATGAGGGAAATGAGTGCTTCTCACTTCCCTTAATTGGAGTGAGGTAGGCCATCGCTCCAAGCTGAGAATTCTTGATGTGCCTTCGAAATAAATCTGATTGCTGAATAATGATTTGGCTCTGCAAAAACCAGTGCCTCGGAACCCTGCTGGGTTCTGCTATCAAAACAGAAAAAAAAAATCAAATTTTGCTCTGAATGGAGTCTTAATAACAGTTGGAAACTTCAGCCTTCTGCCTATAATTTATTTACAAAGAATCCTTTTGAAGGGAACTGTCTTGGAGAATTCTGTGTGGTTTTGATGTTTGCAAAAGTAACCCTGTAAAGATAGAAAGATGACAGATAGAAAAATAGATACAGATGCCTTCCAATAGAAAATTAGACAAATTTAAACAAGAAATCTTGTGTCCAGTAAGTCATATATAAGGTTAGCATTCTTACATTTTTTCCGATGACCAGATCCTCACCCCTACTATACACACTTTTAATCATTTATGGCCGATGTCTTAGTTTTTCCATGAATATCTATAGATAATGTTTTTAGTTAAAGTAGTTTTGTGTTTTGACTTATTTTTGCGGGAAAAGCTTGATGGTTAGGAAGGAAACAGGGAAGGAAAGACAATTATTATGGAGTGAATTTTGGACTGATTTGAATATCTCCCAAATTCGCAGGTCAGACCCCCAACCCCAACATGACTGTATTTGGAGATGGAGCATTTAAGGCTATTACTAAGGTTAAACAAGGTTAAGGATGAGGCCCTGATCTGCTAAGACTGGCATCCCTATAAGAAAAGAAAAAGACACCAGATCTCTCCCTCTGTCTCTCTTTCTCTCTCTGTGCAAGCTCAGAGGGAAGACCATTTGAGGACACACAGGGGAAGGTGGCCATCTGCAAGCCAGGAAGAGAGCTCTCATTAGAAACCAGATCTCCCAGCACCTTGATCTTGGAATTCTTGCCTTCAAAAGTGTAAGAAAATAAATGTCAGCCATTTAAGCCACCCCATCAGTTCTGGCAGCCTGAACTGACCAACAGAGGGTGCATCATTAATTCAGCTTTCACAATGGGCAACTAAAGCATGATTTTGCTGGGAAACTTCAGAATTGGTTTTACCTAAGATTTATCTCCTCCCAAGGGACTAAGAACCTGGAGTGTCTACACATCAACCCATAAGAGGATTTGGCTGATCCCATGGCTCGTCAATTCCACCAAACATTCATTTAGATACAGAGTGACTTCTTGCAAATGAAGGGGAAACAAGGAGGCCTCAGAAATGCATGCAGATCCTGGGAGATGGAAGAGATATGAGTATAGTGAAGAGAGAACCACTACAAGCAGGGCCCCAATAGCGGCTGCTACACCCAGAAAACAGAAAAGAGCTCTTGCTTCTTAATTTTCCCTACCCCGCTACCCGATGCTACAATCTGTAAAGTGTCTATGCCTATGTATGCATATGTGATGTGAGTGTATGCACGCGTGTATGGGTGATACATGTGATGTATTTGCACGTTGTGCTAGATTAGGGGTACAAATGAGGTCTCCACCACTTACAGCCCTGATCGGGCTAGCTGTCAAGTATATATGCCTACATTATCTTCACCCCCAGCTCATCTCCGTTCACCGCAAACACAAAGAGTGGCTCACGAACGCTCACGAGTATGTTTTGTCAGTATTAACGAGGACTCAGTCAGGCTCTTCTTTGCCAGATTTAGTTCTGTTGGTGAGAGATCTGACTGGGTTCTGATGCCTTTGAAGCTGCATATGATATACTTACTCCAAGGCAGTTTCTGAGGTTGTCCAGGGAATTTGATGCTACTCAAATCAACATCTACTTCTCCATCTGCTTCTGGCTTCCTCCGAGGACCCTGACCCTTTCACCTAAGCAGTGATCACAAGTAATCTGTCACTAGGATATGCAATATGTGTTCTGTTCTTAAATCACACCAAATGTATAACATTGTTACTACAAAAACCCTTAATACAAACTTTGAATATCAATTACAGAACTGTATAAAATAAAGACACTTTTCCTTTTTTTAAGTTTAAAACTCAACTTTTAGATCTTAGCTATGGAATGTAAACAAACAAAAACCACTATAATATACATATCATATAATAAGAAATATAATAAGTATAATAATATGTGAATATTATACAATTTTCCATTTATAATCATGGCAAAGAGTTGTGTAAAGCCTTTGTAAATAAATCTTTAAATGCCTCTCAAGGACATAAAAATATATTTCAGCAGAATAAAAGGGTAAACTATGTTTTTAAATATAAAACAGCCTCCTAAGGATGGCAATTCTTATTCAAAATTATACATTTCTGTAACCTGATAAAAATACTAAAAAGATTCTATTGGCGCTAAATAAACCTTAAGTTCGAATGGAAAAATTAAACAATTGTAAGTAGTCAAAACAATATTTAAGGAGAAAAATACTAAAGGAGGATCAGTTGGTTGTAATAAAGGGACATAAATACATAGTGTATTACTATCATATGAACAGTCAGAGATGAATGAAATGGTAGAAGAAGTCCAGGGACAGATCTAATGCGTGAAAAGTTAGTATATTGAAATGGCGTCATTTCAAATCAGTGGAGAAAAGATAGATTATGCCAAAATTGTTGTTGAGACAACTGGATAGCCACTGGAAAAAGTTTTTAAATTAGATTCTATACCTTGTACCTCGTACAAAATATTGAAATTAGAAAACAACATGAAACCGTAAATGTTCTTAAAAGCATTAGATTAAAAAAGTGTTTGAAATAAAAAATGAATTTCTAACATAGATCCTAAGAGTTGTGGGAGGAAAAAACCTGTAATTTCAACTATACATAAACTAAAACAAAAAGGTTTGCATCACAATAAGCCCCCAAATATGCAATTTTAAAGCACAAATGAAAAACTGAAGGGAAAAAAATCACCCATGCACGTTCATGTTTAATTACAGACCAATTTCTTGAATTTAATATGTAATGAGGACTCACAAAAAATAAGACCAAGTTCAACAGCCAGGAGGAAAAAAATGGACAAAAAATATCAACACTGCACAGAAAAAAGTAATTTTAAACCTGTGAACATATTTTCATCACTGGTCATAAGGATAAAATCATAAGATGCAAATTTTTAATGTTCAGGTTGGCAGTTTTAAAATGTTTAACATTAATGGTGTTGAAAGTGGGCAGAAACACATCGCTGATGGCATTGTAAATTTAAAAATTATTTAAGAAAACAAATGAAAATCTTAAATGTGGTTACCTTCAGCCTGAATTAATTATATTCCAGGAATGCATCCTACAGATATCTACATTCGTGTAAGAACAACAGGTTGACAGGAGAAACAAAATCAAATAAACATGCTTCAATTGGGAGCTGGTTAAATAGAGAAAGACTCGCATGCATGACACAGTCTATGCAGCTTTGCAAGATGGTGGCTTTTTTTTTTTTTAAGTTTTGATAAGAAAAATCTCTGAAGAGCCTGTCTCAACTAAAAAACCAAACAAATAAGAATGCTAACGTTTGTGTAAAAAATATGCTAGCATGTATCGCTTGTAGTTTCGTGGCAAACAGGAATGAGAGAAGTGCTTTTCAATATGTAAATTTTATTCATACCTTGTGCCTGTATTACCAGTTACATTTTTTTTTTAAGTAACAGTTTTGGCCTTGTTGATCTCTACTCTGTTTGTTTTCTATTTAATTAATTTGTTTTATTTACACTTTTTCAACTTTTTATTTTACTATAATTTACTATGTTTTTATACTTCTTTATTTTTAGCTTATTGAATTTACCAATTTATGTGATTCTCCTTCGTTTTTGAATTTTGTTTTTCTGTCTGGATTAGGTTGCCTTTTTCCTTAGGCACTTCCTTTAGAAGTTACTTCAATGAGAATTTGAGGAGTTCCCGAGTTCTAGCATTTTGCACATTTTTTACATTTGGGATCCTGAAAGAAATACGAAAGGATTGATACCCATTAGGCAAGATCAAAATGATCTTAAACAGACAGTTGGAGATGCAGGAAGATGTTGAGTACAGAGAGAGGAAAGGTGTGCACATCTAGATGAATACTACCTGCATAATAAATTAATAATAATAACTTATGATCTTTCAAAACTTTTTATGGAATTAAAATACTTGACAGCATATATGATTCGGGGGGAGGGGTTAATGATCTCTCTCTCTTTTTTTTTAATGGACGATCATTGGGGCCCTGCTCCAAGATTACCTTTTTGTTTTATGTTTTGATTGTGGCTTACCTTTTAAAAATTCACATGAAAAGTTAAACATCAACAATAATAAAATACCAGCATAATAAATTTCATCCCTTCCGTTACCCAGATTCAATTACTATCAAGGTTTTAAAATATTTTCCTAATTTATTCTTTTTTCTCTTGTTGTGTTTGAAAAAGCTTTAAAGTCTAGATCTCATGTCATTTTACCCAAGATATTCAGGATGTGTCTTTAAAAAGCATGGGCCTTTTCTTGCATAACCACAGTGAAATGAGCCATAACGAACAAAACTAATATTTTTTCCTTAAAATCTCTAATATCCATTCAACATTAAACATTTGTAATCGTCTGAAAAAAAAAACCTTATAAAGTGTTTTGTAATCTAACCAAATTCATACACTGCATTTGATTCCAGATTTCTATATTCTTATATTAAATGTGTTTTTCTCCTAAGCAACGGATACGTATGTGTGGGGTGGGATCAGAACTGAACTATTTGTATTTAATCAGAGTATTTAATGTGTTTATTTTAAGGTAAGAAGTAGTCGGTTAACATTGCATCCTTCTGTCTTCTGCTATTTGTTGCACAAGCTTTGATTTCCACATTTAAATGTGCTTGCCTATTTTTAGATTGAATGGTTTTCTTATTTCATTCCTTCCCTAAATTTATACGTTTGTTTTTCATCTTCTTTTAATAGTCACCTGAAAAATCACTACAGGCATCCTTGGCTTATTAAAGGTTGATAACATTTCCACTGGGAGAGAAATAAGAGAAACAGAGAACACTTTAACTTCATGAACCCCCTCTGAACCGTATGTGCCATCAAATATTTTAATTCCATGAAGAGATCTGAAAGGTCACAGCGATTATTATTCTTATTAATTTTATATTTTAATTATATTTCTTATTAATTTATTATGTATTTAATATTCGCCTAGATGTGCACACCTTTCCTCTCTGTACTCAACATCTTCCTGCATCTCCAACTGTCTCTTTAAGATCATTTTGACTTTGCCTAAAGGGTGTCAATCCTTTAGCATTTCTTTCAGTGTAAGTCTGATGGCAACAAATCCTCTTACTGTCTCTTTGGTTGAAAATACTTTCATTCCATCTTCATTTATTAATTTTTAAAGTATTTTTATTGGATACACATGTCCAAGTTAGTGATTATTTCTTTTCGGAGACCGCTATTTCATTATTTTCTGGTTTCTTTGTGTCTGAAGAGAAGTCAGTTGTCAGTCTCATTTTTTTTTCCTTTCAAGCTAATAAATATACCTTTTTTTCTTTAGTTGGCTGTTTTCTAGCTGCTTTTAATTTTTTCTTTGTTTTTGATTTTTGACAGTTTTACTATGATACGCTTTGTTGGGATTTTTTTCAATCTTGTCTGAATATCCTGCTCAGTTATTTTGCTATTTCCTCATAAATCTGAGATGTTTGATGTCTTTCATCAATTTCAGAAAACCCAGAGCATAAATTACTTTTTAACTGAGATATGACTGACATTTAACATTATATTAGTTTTAGGTGTACAGCAAGATCTGATATCTGCGTTTACTGCAAAATGATCACTGCAGTGAGTCTAATTAATACCCATCACCACACACACTTGCAGTATTTTTCTTATGGTGGGCACTGTTAAGATTTACTCTTTTACAATAGCCAAGACATGGAAGCAACCTAAGTGTCCATCAGTGGATGAATGGATAAAATAATATACATATATATATACAGGAATATTATTCAGCCATAAAAAAGAAAAATCTTGCCATTTGTGACAACATGGATGGACCTTGAGGGCATTATGCTAAGTGAAATAAATCAGAAGAAAAAAGTAAATAACCATATGATCTCATTTATGTGTGGACTCTAACTCCCCCAAATATTTAAAAATCATAAAAGATAAAAACAGAGTTCATAGATATAAAGAACAGATTGGTGGTTGTCAGAGACAGGAGTGAGAGGGGGTGGATGAAATTGGTGAAGGTGGTCAAAAGGTACAAATTTTCAGTCATAAATTCTTTTTTTTTCCCAAGCAGTTTTCAGACAGTCTCTCCTTTGTTTTATTTTTAGTCTTTTTATTATTGAAATATAGTCAGTTTCAATGTGTCCATTTCTGGTGTACAGCCCAGTGTCCCAGTCAGTTCTTTAAATATTGCTTCTTCCCATTTTCTCTTGCTCCTCTTTCTGAGACATCATATCAGATACTTTACAAAAGTCCCCCATATTCTATATAACTTTTCTAATATTTCTTGTGTTTTAATTTTTTCTCTCTACAATATAGTCTATATTTTTTCTGACTTACAGTTCACCTTCAGCTGTATATTCAGCCTTCAACTATTTCTAATTTGCATCTAATCATTGTCTAACCTGTTAAGAAACTGATTATTTGAGTTTGTGAATTGTTATTAGACTAACGTATGAGTATGTATCATCTTTTGATTTTCATGTTTTTCCATGATTTTTTTCCTGTCTCCTTGTGATATTATTCTTTTTGAAGGCTGTACATGGTACACAGATATTTTAGAGATAATTTGAGACCCAGCATGTGGTTATCTTCCTCCAGAGCAGGTTTGCCTTTCTTATGGCAGATGAATACATGCATGAAAAATCCAGTGTTGACTTAGTCTTACTTAGAGATGCACACAGTTCACAGCTGGGCTTCAGTCCCTGTGTGAGCTGGTCTATACGTCACCATTAGTCCTGGGCTGCAGCCTTGCTGAGTTCATAGCTCAGAAAATTTACTAGGGCACCCTCTCCTTGGAGTATTCAAGCCTCTATCTGCCTCCTCTGCAGCCCTGGAAGGCTGTCAAAATTTCCACTTGGCTTCTCAGTAGTTCAGCTGCTTTTTCTGGAACTCAACTGTTGTCATTAGAGGAAAAGAAACTGTAAAAGCCAGTTTTAGTATCAAATTTATTCTTCTGGATCTTGAACCCATAAATATTCACTCTCTGGTTTCCTTGTTGATGTTCTCAAGCAGATTTTTGTCAAATGTCATCCAATCTTTCTTGGTTATTCTTACTGTCAGTGTTGGTCCAAATTACCTATGATTCAGTTAGAAGAAGCTGATGTTTTTCATGCAGTAGTAAAACTGATGATGGTGAGTATTAAAACCTTCAGAAATTTGTATTTGATTTGATGCATTTTCAAAGTGACATGGCACTTTATTCAATATATAGGTATTTACAATTTATCATAAATTATATCATTTGTTATTTGCACTTTTGATGAAATAATTTAGAATGTTGGAATTGCCAAGTATAACCTCATAGCAATTTTAGTTCATCTTTGAATCAAGGAAATGATGATTGAATTATTATTGATGTTTCTGTTTTCATTTGAAAGAGAAGGGAGAATCAGAAGTTTCACGAACATCCAGACATCAGTGCAACATGTAAGGAAAACCGGGCAAACACTTCAAGAAATACCAGCATCCCATTTTTTAGTTTTTAATGTACTTCACAATATTGAAAATATGGAGTGTTATGTGTAAAAAAATCTGCAAGGCTTCATACATGGTTACCTGATTATTTCCTTATTGTTGATGCTCTTGTTGTGTTTGGGAAAGAAGACTCAAGTCATAGTGCAGAGTGCACAGGATAAAGAAAGATATTTTACACCTGGAAACAAGTTGGAAAGTCACCACAACAGCAGACACAGGGGTGATTTGATTAACACTGTATATATACAAAATTTTTCCCATGGGATTGAGCTGTTTACAATATAGACATGGTTGTTGTTAGTGTGTGATGTAAGGATTTAATTCTAAATTCTTGAATCTCTATTTCCAAACCACGGAGATAAGTTACTAAATAATTGGTATGTTTATTCACCATCTAGATTTACATAGTAGAGATTTTGTTTGAAACACTTGGAAATGGGGAAATGGCTGGAATTTTAATTCAGTTTATCACATTTAATACTGTCATCTTGACACTTTAAAAAAAAGAAATTTCTTCTACTAACATAAAAAAGTCATTCCGCTCTATAAGTGTCTGCAAAGGTCTTTATAATGTGCTATTATCTACAATAAAACTAGTAAGGGGCACTGAATGGTGATTTTAATTTAAATTGTAGCTCAAACCTGTGTGTTTACACAGGAATAGGGAATGACAAGTTGACTTCAGCCTCGGATATGAGAAACACTTCAGTAAGAAGGAGATGGACATGGATGAGAAAACAGATCAAATCAGAAAATTCCCTAAAATGACCATGATTCAGAAAATGCTGTGAGACAGTAGGGGAAATGATCCCTGGAGTGACATAAGTATCTGCACCTGCCGTTTCCACAAACTGGTCTTTCTCTAAAACTATCTCACAAGGTGCAAAAAAGCATAGTTTTACATCAAGGAGACCTGAGCAGAAATCTTCAAGGAAAAGAAAATCTGATCTGGAAGGACCCTGATGATCAGCTCGTCCATATTTCTATTGTCCCTAAATACTGCCAAGAAGATTTGATTTTGTATTTTAGTATCTCAAATAAAATGCTATAGATGACTCAGTGATGGCTTGACTCTCAGACCCTTCTCCTAACTGCAGTCAACATCAAATAGACATCTATTGAATGTGTTTTGGGCCAAGCTGTGTGTTGAGGTATGGAAGGAAAAAGTTAACATCAGACCTAACCCTTTAGCAGCCTGGTAAAAAGAGTTAGATGAATATAGTTTAACCAGTGCAATGACAGACATCCATGAAGGTGGCAAGCTGTGCTAGAGGTGGCCATGCCTCCTGGAAGGAGGGGTATTGAGCTGGGTCTTGAATAACAACAGTAGTGACCAGTTTCTCCAGTGACTCAGCATGTGTGCTGGGGGTTAAACACACTGCCTCACTAGTGTCTTCCAGCATCACCTCTGTCAGTCCTACCTTACAGACAAGGACATGGAGGACACAGAAAAATGAAGTCACCCAAGGTGACATGATTACTGAATATCAAAAATTTTTTGCCTTTGTCTCCAAAATCCTGCTATAGCTCTGCTAATCATGAGTTAAATTTCACCAAGATAGATTGTGTTAGAGGAAGTGACCGTTGGAGTCTTCTGTATTTTCTCCCAAGGTGAACTCTTTCAGGCCAGTCTGCTCCAGGTTTCGGGTACAACTGGCCTGTGGATGGAAATGACTTTATCGGCCGAGGTCATTAATGAATGTGATTTCACCTCCACTTAAGCAGGTTACTGACCTTCTTTGATCCTGGCTCCCAGGCCTCCCTCTGGTCCTGTGATAACGTCTTCTAGAACCACACTTCTAGAAGACATATGTGTATATAGCACATTGACTCAGTAGTTGCAAAGCAAGTTTTAAATCAGTATTATTTTGACACAATAAAAAGTATGGATGAGTATATTTTAAGCTTTTTTATTATCAATAAATGTTTATTGACTTATCCACCATATTGTTCGTCCATCCATGCTCTCATATTTTAATTCACTTCAACATTTTATTGGATGTCTTATATGTGTCAGACATTGTTACTGGTGCTGGCAGAGAAAAGAGAGTGAGGGGACATATGACACTGTCATCCACATGCAGCTTACACTCTAGTAAGAAAAACACGATCACGATAAAAATATAAAAGTCAACATTGAGAAATATTATTTTTAAAAAAGCCCCATCATTATTCCTACCCCTAAGGTATAGATCAAGCACATGAAAAAGGAAAAGTAGTGATGGGGAAATTCAGGGATGGAAACAAAACAAAAATAAAACAATTTTATATTTTGACATGAAACTTTGACATGAAATACTGAATAAATGCTTAATAAAGACTATCATGCAAATATGTCTTCCTTCAAGCTTTAATGTATTGTTAAAACCATAACTAATAAGTAGGAGACAGTTACTGTGTTACAGGTGCTGTGATGAGTGCTTTACATTTATTACCTTATTTAATCTTCACAACTACCCCTATTTCAAATGACAAAAGTGTAATAATAATAAAAAAAAGCTCACCAAATGTTATGTGCATTAAATGGGACAGCCAAACCTTCAGCAGGCATGTTGGACCTGAAAATACACGTTCTCAACCCTTCTGTTATACTTCCTATAGCAGGCAGACTCCAAGATGGCCCACAATGAACCCAACATCCTGGTATATATGCCTTTGTGTAATCTCCAGTTGAGTGTGGGCTGGATTAATGACTTGCTTCTATCTAATAGGGTTCAGCAAAGATGATGAGATATCACTTTGGTGACTATGTTACTCAAGACTGCAGCTTCAGTCTTATTAACAGTCTCTCTCTACTGCCTTCTTGGCTTGCATGCTTAGATAATGCAAACTGTCACGTGGGAGAGAGCCTTGCGTGGAAAGGAACTGAGGGTAGTCTCAGCCAACAACCAGTGAAGAATTTCGTCTTTCAGTTCTTTAGCCCATGAAGAATTCAGAACTTCACTCTTACAACTCGTGAAGAAATGAAGGCAACCAAAAATCATGTAAGTTTGGAGGCAGGTCCTTTCCCATTCGAGCCTTTAGATGAAACCCCAGTCCTAAGCAACATCTTAACTTTAGGCCTGTGAGAAACCTGGAGGCAGAAGGCTCAGCTAACCCACACCCATTTTCCTGACCCACAGAAACTGAGACAATAAGCGTTTGTTGTTTTAAGCCACTAATTTTGTGTTAATTTGTTATGCAGCAGTAGGTGACTAGTATACTCCCTCTACAGTATCAGGGACTACTTTATTTTCTGTGCACAAAACTTCTCTGGATACAAGGCTTGAGGTACAGAGCCAGAGAAACAGGGCCTTCCCTCCTCTTCCCTGTCCTTTCTCTGGCTAATAGGAAAAAACAAAACAAAACAAAAAAAGGACCAAGCTAGTAGTCTAGATTTTGGAAAACTTTTGACAAGCTACCAAGATGAAAACTTTTTGTCTATTTTTTCTGGACCTCTGAATATTCTTTAGATTTGCCAAACACTGCACCATTTAAAACCTCCTGATTAAATCATAATTCAAAGATAGTTTGATATAGTGGAAAGTGCATGGACTTTGAAAACAAATACCTCAAGGATTGAGTCTTTTTTCTACTATTTGCTTTCTGATCCTGTTTCCTAATTTGACAAATGAGTATAACAATATGGATTATTCTGTGAATTAAAAATAATATATGTTTGGGGGGGGTTATAGCTCAAGTGGTGGAGCACATGCTTAGCACGCATGAGGTCCTGAGTTCCATTCCCAGTACTTCCTCCAAAAACAAAAAATAAATAAACCTAATTACCACCCCTCCCACAAAAACAACAACAAATTAAATTTTAAAAAGTAAAAAAAAAAGTTTATATAGTTGTATGACACTATGGATTGCTCTTGCTGTAGAGTGGGCCATCATATTAACTATTACCAGTTGTGTACCTGTTGTTGCCCTATCCTTCTAGATTATATTTAAGTTGATTTTCTATTCCTATACTCCTCACATATCTCATTTCTGCCTTCCTGCCTGAAATGTCAGCCAGAGATTACAGTTGGGTAACTCATTCCATTACTCTGTTAAGCATTCACTTTATGCCAGGAGTTTTCTCTCTCTTTTTTTTTTTATTTTTAAAAAATGTCATTAGCAGCTCATGACATTGAGACATTGTTATTACTAGTAACGTCATTCTTAGAGGGAAGAACTGGGAGTTTAGATTGTCAATAGCGTGGTGAGGATTAGAATCTTAACTCTGCCTCAGAGTAGAATGTTCCTGGACAAGTCCACATTTGCATCTAGTCACTGTTTAGACCTTGAAGAGCTATACACCCAAAATGCATTGTGGTAGGCAGGATTCTAAGTGGATTTCAAAATTTCTTCCCCCTAGCATATAGTTTTGAATACTTCCTTGAAGTGGAGTAGGGACCTATGAATTTGATAAAGGTCCCTCCTGTGATTAGGTTACCTTACATGGCAAAATGAAGATGTTTTGCAGATGAAATTAAGGCCCCTAAATAGCTGACTTTAATTTAGAAAGGGCTGTTATCCTGTAAAGGAGGATCAGGAAGTCAGAGATGGAAGAAGTCAGAGAGAGTTGACGCAACGTACATGTTCTTCTTTGGTCATAGTGAAGAAAAATATATTTTCTTATTTTCATATTGTATGGAAAGACATACTGCAAGGAATGGCAATAGACTACTTCAAGCTAAGGTCCTCAGTCATACAATCAAAAGTAACTGAATCTTGCTAATAACCAGTGAACCTAGGAGAACTCCGGCAGACACTCTGATTTCAGCCTGGTGCGACCCTGAGCAGAAGACCGAGCCAATAGGTGCCCGGAATCTTGACTATGGAAACTGTGAGATAAATTGTGTTGTTTTAAGCTCCAAAGTTTGTGTAAATTGCCATGGAGCAACAATAACAGAGAATAATGTTTAATTTTCCTAGAATAATGCCTTATGTAATAAATGTTTCTTTCTTTAATAACTTGAGTCATTAAACTTGTGTCACCATCCAGCTCAGGATACTTCTTGTCATCTAACCCCAATTCTGCCAAGTCCATCTGAATCAGACCAAGTAACAAGCATTTGTTCCATTCAGTTCAATTTACATCCTTATTTGGGGCTGACCTAGTTTAAAACTGGTCAGCAATTAAATGGTAATTTGCCTGAGTCATCATTCTTGAGTGTTCATTTCTGAAAGGAGGCTTTCTCAAAATGTCAATCTTTGTCTTCTGCTGTGCCTATAATCTGGTGGCTCTCCAGTTCTTGCTGAATAAGGAGCTAAATATGCATTTCTATTTTTGCTACTAATTAAATGTGTATGACATAGCGGAGTTGAGAAGAGCAGGCCTACCAGTGTCCTTGTCCCCTTTGTGGGGCTTGCTGTGAACCAGAAGTAGAGTGAGACTAGGTTCATTACATCCCAGCTGTTCATTTTAAATATTAACAAAAAATTCTGGGAGCCAAGGGGAGTAGCAGTCCCATAACTGGATTTTATAGCACATGAGATCCTCATGGCCAAGAGAGAAGCAAAAGACAGTGTGGGAAAAGGACCCTGTAGCATTGGGAGTAAGAGAACTTATGGGAAATAAGTTATAATTCTTAAAAGACATTTGACCTTGGGAAAAAAATTTAAGCCATCTGAGCTTCAAGTTCCTCATCTGTCCTTAATAAAGCCCTTTGTTCTTTCTCTTCATATCAGAAATCGTCTGAATAAATGAGTGTTTCTACTATTCTCCATCAGGTCCCTTTTATCCATCCCATTCTCTTTATCTCCACTTCTGTTTAATTTCTTCTGACCAAAATAATTTTAACTGGACTATTTAAGCAATCTCATCTTGTCCATTTTTTAATTGTTCCAGCTTTTCTTTCGTACAGATGCCAGGGTCATCTCTTCCACTTCTGTTCCTGGAGGTGATGAATCTCTCTTCCTTAACCACCCCCTCAATTGTTCTCCAAGTTCCCCACTTTCTATACGATTCATTACTGCAATCCCTTGGTATCTCACAAAAGGTGAATGATGACATTGTCTCTCCGCCTGACCTAAAATCCAAAGGCACCTTATGTTCAAGCTACAGAGGACTACTGATAATTTCAAAGTAGGTGTCCCTGTCCATGCCTGCTTTCATGGGGTCTTCCTCTACTCATGTCTCAAAGACCCAGCTGGGAGGAGTGCTCTTAGTAAAGCCTTCTCCCCCACGTGTTAGATGAAGTAGATGCTCTTTCACCTGTGGTCCCTTGGCACTTTACTTACACACCTGCCATGACACCAGTGCAGTTGGTCTTAAGCAAGGCTGCCGCCCATGACAAACTGGGAGTACTGGGAAAACACATTGTTTATTTTGCTAGGCCTTTATATTTTTATGGAATCGTACATGTTCCTGGTGAGCTCAGTAAGCGTGCATTAATGAATAATAGTTGAATGAATACATGGATGGGGTAATGACAGTAATAAGTAACTTTTATTGGTTATTTACTAACTGTTGTTGCCTTAAGAGCTCTATATGGATTAAGCCATTTGATTCTTACACCAGCTCTTCATGGTAGAAATCATCACATTCTCCATGTTGTAGATGGTTAAGCCTAAGTTTACACAGGTAAGTGTTTCTTCTAAGGGCAGACATCTAGTAAGGGAACTGCATTCAGTGCATGTCACAGGGCTTTTATTTATTTATTTTATTTTTTTATTTTTTTCTGGTTTGCTGTAATTGTAAATTTAATTTTTTCTTTATTTCCTTTTTTAAGTTTTATTTTGTATTGAAGTGTAGTTGATTTACAATGTTAGTTTCAGATCTACAGCAAAGCAATTCAGTAATACAAATATAAACTTTTGTCAGATCTTTTTTCCACTATAGCTTTCATATTTTAAATGTTTTTACCTTCCTTCATTATTAGAAGGCAAATTATACCAACAAGTATTATAGTAGTTGTGTGTTCTGAGAATTACAATCCTCAAAGGAGATCATCCTAAATAGTAACTTTCACTGTAGAACACTTTTGATGCCAAAAAAGGAGGATATTTGGGGGAAAGTCAGTAGATATTGAAAGGTGCTTTGGAATGAAAGGGATTCTGAATGAATGACACAAACTCATTTTCCTATATTTTAAGATTTGACAGCTATAAAATGGAGGCTTCTAAAACTATAGAATCTTCTGGGTTTTCATTATAACCTTTCTGCATTTATTATAAACTCTCTCAACATAAAATGCGGTCGTATTTTACAAATCCATACACATTACTTTCTTGAAAGACTTGCTGATTTAGGAAAGTTGAAAGATAGCTATAATTTATACCATCTATTGTTTCAGACCAGGTAATACCTCTGTAAAAAACTATCTTAAAATTAAAAATCTCAAGTTCAACAAATTATTGAAGTTACTGGATGTCCTTTAACCATACTGTGTCATCTGTATTTTTTATGATGGAGTTTTTTGACATTTGTCAACAGGCCCTGCACATTTGAGTTTTTTCTACAACTCAGTGAACAGCCACACCTTGTCCTTTCAGATTCCTTCTGTTCGAGAGATAACAGAGGGCAAACCACTAAAATGGAAGGAAGGAAGCCAGACAGATGTATTCATAAACTAAATCTACTCCTTTGCCGGCCAAGCACCGTGTTTTTAACCAGATGAGTTAACTTGTTATGGGTGTCCTTTATTCTTAGCAGTCCGTGAGAAACCTGGCATCTGAATTTGCTTCTGTGAGAGTATCTGTTTTAGAAATTATGTTCTTCCTTTTGAGTTTTTTGGGGGTAGAAGAAAGAAAACTATAAAGTAAAAGGGAGAAGGAAGATGAAGTTGATAGTAGAAAAGTTGCTGATCAAAGTAATTGCCTTTAAAAATTTTTGATTTTACTGTAAGAGGGAAAATACTGAGACTGAGTGGAAATTCTTTTAAAACTAAGACAGTCTTTTGCTATGTTCTAAACTATAGCTAAAAAAGACAAAGCTAAAGCTGTTTAACTCTGTTAAGCTATTAAACTGCTGCAGGTGTTTAACTCTGTGCATTAGGGAGTGAGTTAGCAAGATAAGTCTTGGTGTACACTATGATTTTCCCCAGGATTCATACACACCTCCAACTACCTTACGATCATGAATCATTCACGCTTCTCTGAGATCCTGGAGCTGTGATTAAGACTGGAAGGTGGGTTGTGCGAATTTCCACTTCCTGTGGCCTTAAATCTTTCTCACCATGATTAATGTCATTGAACGTATTTCTTTGAATAGTGGAAGGGTGGCAGCCCACAAATAATGTTTAGAGATTGACTATGACAGAATTCTGTGATTCCAGCGTAGAAAGGGGAGCTGACCCAGGCTAGAGAAAGGCCAGGAGGTGGGACAGAAATAGAATCATGATGATTCAAAGCGAATCAGAAAAACAGGTTGAGAAGGAATCACTAGCTAAAGGGAGCAGTGTGGGCAAAGGACCCCGGGTCGGGAAAGGCAGCAATTTACTCAGAAAAGCAATGGGTGAAGGTGGGAGAGATACTGCCGGGACGATCTAAGGGCCAGATGGTGGAAACCCTAGCAGACCAAGCCCTGCATAAACACTGATCTGACACCACCAGTAGCAGACAGAGAGTTATCTGATGCCCACCATGCGTTAAACACAAAGATTTAAGAAAGTGCTCCCAACAAAAGGGAGAGAGAAGGACACCCTCTGTAGTTACCTGGACGTGAATAAACAGCCATTCCCTCCGTGAGGGTAGAATTCATCACAGGCACAAAGAGGACAGAATTCAACTCTCTGTCTTTGAACAACCCAAGGTAGCTTCTTTTGGAACCTATACAAAGCTTCTCCCCAGGGATATGTGACGATTTTTAAGACTTTTAACTTTGGCCAGAAAATAGAACGTTTATAATGATAACATGGCTTAGCTACCACAAACACTTGATTTGGCCCAAATGTTTACCCCTGAGAAGCACAAAGTGTAAATACAGTTTCCTAACAAAGCTGGTGCAGCCGAATGATGCTTTAAGAACAAATAACAGCATGAGAACCTTAAAGAGGTCAGTTCACTCAGCCCAACAAATGATACTAAAACTTCATTAACTCCCAAATGACACTTGCTGAGTTGTCGAGTACATTTTGCTTGGAAACTCTACTTAGAGTAAGTCAGTTTTCCTAGCCAATTCTTCCTGTTCTTGTGGAATATGCAATGGTGATAATAATGTCTGAAGCAAAGTTAGTCTTTTTTTTTAAACTTTTTTTTATTGAGTTACAGTCAGTTTACAATGTCGTGTCAATTTCCAGTGGAGAGCACAATTTTTCAGTTATACATGAACATACACATATTCATTGCCGCATTCTTTTTCACTGTGAGCTACCACAAGGTCTTGTATATATTTCCCTGTGCTATACAGTATAATCTTGTTTATCTATTCTACATATGCTTGTCAGTATATACACATTTTGAACTCCCAGTCTGTCCCTTCCCACCCCCCTGTCCCCCTGGCAACCACAAGTTTGTATTCTATGTCTATGAGTCTGCTTCTGTTTTGTATTTACATTCTTCTCTTTTTTTTAGATTCCACATATGAACAATCTCCTATGGTATTTTTTTTTTCTCTTTCTGGCTTACTTCACTTAGAATGATATTCTCCAGGGACATCCATGCTGCTGCAAATGGCATTATGTTATCTTTTTAATGGCAGAATAGTATTCCATTGTATAAATATACTACATCTTCTTTATCCAGTCATGGGTCGATGGACATTTAGGCTGTTTCCATGTCTTGGTTATTGCAAATAGTGCTGCAAGGCAATCTACAGATCTAATGCAATCCCTATCAAATTACTCAGGACATATTTCACAGAACTAGAACAAATCACAATAAAATTTATATGGAACCACAAAAGACCTAGAATTGCCAAAGCATTACTGAATAAAAAGAAAGAGGCTGGAGGAATAACTCCCCCAGACTTCAGACAATACTACAGAGCTACAGTAATCAAAATTGCATGGTATTGGTACAAAAACAGACATATGGACAAATGGAACAGAATAGAGAGCCCAGAAATGAACCCACAAACTTTTGGTCAATTAATCTTCGACAAAGGAGGCAAGAATATGCAATGGAATAAAGACATCTCTTCAGCAAATGGTGTTGGGAAAACTGGACAGCAGCATGTAAATCAGTGAAGCTAGAATACTCCCTTACACTATACGCAAATTTAGTTTTACTTCCCTCAACTCTACCTGAAATTTCTAACCCTGGGTCATATAAACTTTCTTTCCCATGTGATAGCTAACCTGATAGACTCAGAGTTATTTCCACTTACCTCCACTTAACAGACTCCCTGGATTAACTGAAGATCTTCCCTCCTTCTGGAATTTATACTGGCTGATGCCCACTGCATACTGAATGTTCCTAGGCACTCCACCATGCACTTCTCATGCCAGCCTTTGTGTAACCTTACGAAGAGCCAAGAGTTTGTATTTTGAAACTTGTTGACATTAAGTGTACCCGTTGTTGTAGTCATGTAATTTAATTACTAACTGTATGCAAAATAGAGCTGAGTTGTTTGGTAAGACTAATAAAAGATGAGATACTACAATGAAATAGTAAATTATGTGCGGGTGAAAAAGCTTTAAAATAGGGAAATTTTTCTAAGTTCTTGCTACTCCTAAAGAAAATAAACTGACAATCAAGAGGCATGCAGTTGTGTAAAAGATACAAAGCAAAGACCCTTGGTTCTGCACCCGTAGTCCCTTGGCACTGGCTACCTCTGTGCACACCAGACAAACTTTCTGGTGTAGCATTTGCTCTTCTTGGTTTAAAGTCTTTTGCCTCCAGAGCCCTTTCTGTCCACCAGCCTAAGAGGCCAGAAATTGTTCAGAATTAACATCCCTGGAAAGAGTCCTAAACAAGTGATTGAAAGAAGTGTTGTATAAATACCCCAGTCCATAGTCCCGCTAGAGGAACATCTCTGAAAAGCATGTTCTCTATTGGTGCCAAATGTCCCCAGTTCCTCAAATTTTGCCGTGATAACTTACCTCTCACTAACCCTTTCCTGGCTGCCTTCTCTTACTTGTCTCTTACATCTGCTTTCCTACCCCTGTTTCCTGGAATCACTTCCCAATAAACCACATATATTTAAATTCTTGTCTCTGAATTTGCTTCTGGTGGTGTCTTAACCAGCTTGGGCTACCGAACAAAATGTTACAGATTGGGTGGCTTCACTAACAGAAATGTATTTTTTAACAATTCTGGAGGTTGGACGTCTAAGATCTGATGAAGGCTCTCTTTCTGTCTTTCAGACAGCCGCCTTCTCCCTGTGTCCTCACATGGCCGAGAGGGGGAGATTTCTGATCTCTGTCTGATGATACCCAGCCCTCGTGACCACCTTTGACACTAATTACTTCCCAAAGGCGTCATCTCCATGTGCCACCACACCGAGGGGTTAGGGCTTCAACATATGAATGTGTGTGAGGGGTGGGGGACACAAAATTCATTCTATAGCTAGCGAGAACCAAAACTAAGACAAAACATTATATGGAACTACAGTCTAGATGTGTATTTAAAGGCAAAACCATGCTGCAAGTTAAAAAGATTATTAAATAACTGGATATTTTTATCTTTTTAATTAAAATAAACTTTAGGGTATATGTGTAACCTAAGTGACTTATAATCTCAACTATTTTGAAAACAGTCAACACATTGTGATCCAAGCTTCTGATTCCTTATTTAAAAATAGATATTTTTCTATGTTTTAGGCACTTTTGGGGGGCCACTTCTTGAGTGTCATTCTGTGGCTCTGCAATGTGACTAGACTGAAAAGAATGTGAGATATTTAAAATATGCAAAACTATTGAATTAATGCAATGGACTGAGGCATATCAATAAGGTAAAACATTTTTTGGTAAACATTTTCATTCCAACCAATAATATGAGTTTCCATTTCTCTATGTCTTTGCCAAAATATCTTGTTAAAAATATTAACAAACTAATTTTTGTTAGTATGACATGGTATCTTACTTATTTAAAATTTGAATTTTGCTGATTACAAGTGAAAATGAGCATTTCTTCATTTTTTTTAATTCATATTTTCTCCTCTGTAAATTGGTCATCTTTGTCATGTTTCTATTAGGATATTTGTCTTTCTAATTTTGATACATAAGAGTATCATATTTAATAACTATAAAACATATTAGATTCAATCCTTTGTTGGTTACATGTCACATCTAGAATGTGACTTTCCATTGTATTTATTTTATCTTTCGTTGTTTAAATTTTTTTTTAATTTAATGTAACCAAATGTATTAATCCTGGTGATGCATTTTGCTTTTCATGTTCTGTTTAAGAATTTATCCCCCCGTGCCTAGGTTATAAAAATATGTTTCATACTAAACTTTTTTAGTTTTCTTTTCACATTTAAGTTTTTAATCAAGCTGAGATTAACTCATGTGTGGAATAATGAGGGATCTAATTATATATTTTTTTCCTTGGGGAGAATCTGTTATTCTAGTACCATCTGTATAATGGTGTATGTTTCCCAGATGATTTGTTTTGTCATTTCTGTCATTATGTAGCTCCTGTCATAGGTGTAGTTCATTTTATTTTTATTTATTATTTGTTTTGCCTTGGCCTGTTTCCGGGCTGATTACTTAATTCCATAGATCTGTTTCTTAATTTTTGCATGTACATTCTGCAGTATTTACATGTGCTATGGTACATTTCATTTCTATTTTTAACTTGTTTTGATTTGATTTTGTTTTGATGGGTAATTATTTATTTATTGATATTAGCTAGCAAATACATTCCAGTCTCGCCTGTTTGAGTTTCCTTATTTTTGAGTCATGTTTGATGAGATGTTTTTTCTAGATCCTTTGGATCTAAATTTCCCAAAGCATTATACAATTAGTCATGATTTTTAAAAATTTGTTATATGTATCTCAAATTTGTCCTTATATTCATAATTGATATCTTTTCATTTGGAATAATCAACCTTGCCACAGGCATTTATTTTCAAAGAACTAGCTATTGACATATTGATTCTTTTTATCATTTTAAAAAATTTCCACTAATTTTGCTCATATATATTATTTTCCTTAGATTATCGATGTGTTTCACTCATTATGCTATTAATATTTTAAGTGGATTTCTTAAATCATTAATTTTCTACACTTTCTCTTTTCTAAAATTTGCATTAGGACTACAGATTTCCCCCTAAGTAATATTTTAATTGCATCCCACAAGTTAGATATATATTGCTTTCAGTGTTAGTTTGAAACATTCTAATTTTTATGGTGATATATTATTTCACACATAATTGTTTTAAGTTCTTGAGATATTTGTTTTAAATTTCCAGACTTAACAATTTAAGACTTTATTTTGAGTGAACGCAATATTCTGTTTGGCAGGAATTTACTCTCTAAGGAGTAAGTAAACTCTTCAGATGTGTTCAGTTTAGCTCAGTGTAGAGTAACAGCAACGCTGCCCCTTCCTTTGTTATGCATGTCACGGACTCTTTTTAGCTGACTGATTGATTAATCAGTATAATTTACTCCTGTTATCTTTCTAATCTATGGGCTAGGTTTTTAGATTTTATTGCAGTTAAGCCTTCCTTGCTAAGTATGTAAGGTATGAAAAAGTCATACATTTTTCTTACATTTTCCTTCAGTCAAAGTTACTTCAGAATCATTTGGATTTTTAGTTAAACTCATAGATTTGAAAGAGTGCTATTAAAATATTCAAATTCTTTATTTGCAACCTGAGAGTCTCTGGAAACTCCTACTGTCTTCATTCTTTAACACTTACCAATGGATTAAATAAAATTTAATTTTTAATTCAATAATGACTTTAATATTTGGTTTGAAGAGTTTTTAAGACTCCTATAACAATCTAGTTTATGTTTGTAAGATTAAAAAAAATGAACAAATTAAACAGAGTAGAATCTTTTAAAAGACAGACTTCCTACTACCTAATGTAAACACTAACATATATACATAAATGATGTGACCCTTGTTGGATACTCAGTAAAAATCCTCATTGGATACACAAATGTGTCAACCAAAAATTAAACAAAATGATCTAGTCAGTTGAATGGTGAAAGTAGAATTATGACTCAGTTTGAAACATGCTTAATTAGTGTTTGCAATATGCCAATTTCTAATTCAAGTATTGTAATTACCAAAACAGAAAGATAAATCAAACATGGTTCCCTTACTTCGGGTTCAGGCTAGTGGGGAAGAAAGAGAGAAAAAGCATCAGTAAATAATGTTCCTTATTCAGATGTGCTATGAAAATGCAGAAGAGAACAAGGTAACTGACTTTCAAGTTGCATGTGAAGTGGGAATAGATATTAAGGGGAGGGCTTTTGAGAAGGTGTTATACATGTAACTTGAAAAGAAATGAGTGGTATTGTTCTAGTGAAAATAGTGGAGGTAGTTTGTGCTCATGCAGGTTCTCTGATAAGCCAGCTATGAGGGAATTTGCCTGGAGGAAGTCTGTTGCTGAGTTCTCTCAGGGGCCACAGCTGTCCAGGAGGGAGGGATTGGGAAGCAGGATTGGGCAGAGGAAGAAGTTGGAAGGACACACAGTTCAGCAGAGATCTTGGCTGTTTCCTCTGGCACTGGAATTCCCAGTTTTACAACTCAGGGATCTCTTTCTCAAGGACCTGGAAGCTCTTCCTTTAAAACATAATCATCAAGAAACTCAGCACCCCAGTCTCTGTGAGAGGGTAGGAACCTCTTTAGAAGAGGACAATCAGTAAACACAGATGGCCCCATCACGTTGACCAATCTGACATTCTCCAGTGCTTTTCCACTACCTCACTGAGTACTTGAAAAAATCTCTGACCTTTTGTTTCGGTGGAACTGAAGTCATTCTCTCTCCTCTATTGCAGTAGTTTTGAATAAAGTCTTTGATAATATAGTATTAAATAAAATATTGAATAAAGTATCAAATAAAGCCTATTTACTTTGTCTGGTGCAGTATTTTTTAACACTGATTATTGTAAACAGGCTTCATCGTGGGAGGGACGTAGGCATGAGCTGAGCATTCTGCAATGGATAATTATCCTTCCGCAGTGGGTAATTTCCAGGGACAAAACAGACTCAGCTGTGATTTGTTAGAAGCCCATATTCCTAGCAAGTGGGGAATGACTGCCTCTGTCCCAAAGCGTGAGATCTGGGCAGCACAGCATGGCCTCCACTAAATGGACATCCAAAGAATGTCAATTCAAATCAATGTCAAATGCCTTGAATTTTACAGAGCCCTGAACAATGACAGAAAGAGGTCTAATAACAGCTTCCTGTGTAATGCTGTTTATTTAAAAAGTCATGAAGATATGTGTCATCTTATAGAGCACTAAGTTTTCTCCATGACTGCTCATTTTTGTAATTTATTTCACCTTCTTGTGAATGTGCTCCCAGCCAAAAGATAACTAGCTACTTACTCCTCTCAAATTCTAGACCAAACTTCTTCTGAGCTGTGCAATTAGTATTAAAACTCAAACCTAAATATGCGCAGTCAAAATTCCTCTTGAGGACCGAGTATGGTCAGAATGGTGCTGTTCAAATGTCTAACATCATCATACTCCTTTCCATCTTATAGCAAAATCTCTGAGACAAGGATTTGGTTGGGGTTAAGCTGCACGAGTTTAATATATATCCCCAGTTTACTGATGTTTGTATGAAGCAGAATCTTAACGCCACCTTGGAAGCCAAGGTCTGCAGAGTAAATTTTCAGGTGGCCTAGGAAATAATGGCAAAGTGATGAAACAGGAATGTGTAAGGAGTGGCTTTCTTCTTTGTTAATTTTAATACTAAAGCTTTTCAAATCTTTTGAAATATTTTTTATTTAAGAATAACATGCATTGAGAGAGAGTCACAAACTGGAGGTACACAGCTCCATAAATTATCAAGAAATGAACACATCTATAAAACATAATGTAAGTCAATAAATAGTGTATTTCTATCACTTCCAGAAACTTCCTCTTTCTCTCTCCCAATTATTTTTAGTCTTTTCCCCAAATGTAACTATTCTTCTGATTTTTTACTACATAGATTGCTTTGCCCATTTTTAAAGTTTATATTATTAGAATCACACAGCACATTGTCAGTTTTGGCTTATTTTGCTCAATGTTATGTTTATGGGGTTGATCCATATTGTTGTGTTTATTTGAAATTAAATTATTTTCAAGAGTGTATAGTATACCATTCTATGAATAATTGTGAATTTATTTTTCCATTCAACTGTTGATGGAATTTTGGGTTGTTTCCAGAATTTGGCTGCTATAATGTTAGGAACCATGTTGCATTTTTTGGGCACACTTGTGTAAACATGCCTGGTGGATATACACCTCAGAATGTCATTGCTGTATTGCATGGTATATATTATATTTTATGCTGGTGTGTGTATTTAGCTTTAACAAATTCTGCCACACAGTTTTCAAAAGTAGCTATACCAATGCCTTCTTGCAGACTTTGAGAATTCCACTTGATCCATGTTTGTCAATATTTACTTGCCACCCTTTAAATTTGGCAATTCAGGTATTGTTTGGTGATACTGATATTTCATTATAGTTATATAGTTTTGACTTACATTTTTGATCGATGAAGCAGAACATTTTTCAAATGTTTTATTTGGATATCTTCTGTGGTGAAGTGCCTGATCAGTTATTTTGCCCATCTTTCTCTTGCTGTGCTCCCTTTACAAGTTCTTGGTAGAAGTCTTTACTTATTCTGAAAACAAGAACTATTTCAGTTATTATTGTTGGAAATTCATTTCCCCATTCTGTGGCTTGCTTTTTCACTCTCCTTATGTTATATTTTAAAAACTGGAAATTCTTATTTTACCAATTTCCTGAGTTTACTTTATTAATTTTCCCCTTCGTTGTCAATGTTATTTCTTAAATTTCATTTTCTAAGTGTTTATTGCTAATATATAGAATACAATTGATTATTGTATTTTGACTTTAGTAAATTTAGCAAGATTTATTTAATATTTAAATCCTCTACTCAGTTGTCTAAATTTCTATTAATTAGTTTAGTATATTAATCATTGGTGTTTTAAAATCCATGCTTTGGGTTGAAGGGTATAGCTCAATGGTAGAGCACATCCTTGGCATGAGGTCCTAGGTTCAATCCCCAGTGCCTCCATTAAGGGAAAAAATTTAAAAATTAAGGATTAAAAAATTAAAAATATGGTATTTTTCTTTCTCTTTCTGGCTTACTTCACTTAGAATGACATTCTCTAGGAACATATGAGATCGCTCATATGTGGAATCTAAAAAACAAAAACAAACAAACAAACAAAAACAAAGCATAAATACAGAACAGAAATGGACTCATGGACAGAGAATACAGACTTGTGGTTACCGGGGGGGGGGGGGGTAGAGGGTGGGAAGGGATAGACTGGGATTTCAAAATTGTAGAACAGATAAACAAGATTACACTGTATAGCGCAGGGAAATATACACAAAATGTTATGATAAATCACAGAGAAAAAAATGTGACAATGAGTGTGTATATGTCCATGTATGACTGAAAAATTGTACTGAACACTGGAATTTGACACAACACTGTAAAATGATTATGAATCAATAAAAATGTAAAAAAAAAAAAAAAAAAAAAAAAAAAAATTAAAAATAAAAAAAAATGCCTAGAATCTCAGTATTATCTATTGTCTCTATTGGTTTTCAGCTACATTTGTTCTCTTTGTGGTCTTGATCATTTTGATAACTTCTGCATGGTGGTCTCTTTATCTAGAAAGATTTTAGCTTCTGAAAGTAAAGAAGGAAAAGGCCCAAGTAACTTTAGATGGCGTTAGTCACGTCATGGATTGAGATCTTTCAAAGTGGGCTTTGATCTCTGTGAGTGCTGGTATATTTCCAGTTTATCTTTATTATTTGAGACTAGCTCATCTGGGTTTCAATCCAGACCAGAGCTTTTACCAGGGCTTTCCTCCATGGTGAACCTTCAATTTTATTTATTTTCTTTCAGTTTTGTGAGATTCTTAAAAGCTTTGCTTAGTCTTCTTTAGAAATTAGCAATAACTTGGAAAAAGTGAAGCTAAATGTACTTGCTTCCTACTCAGCCTCTGGCCTCACGCATCCTCACTGCATTGATAGCTCCCTGATTTCTTCAAACCAATTTTATTACAAATTCTGTGAAACTTTTCTTGCTCTTCTTTGCAAGAGAGTTAGTGTGAACCACATCCTCAGCCATTGTTAAAATATAAAAAGACTCTTAAAGTCTTGAAGTTCTTGGAATTTGAAAGAATCTATTAAATAATATCCTAGCTTTGACCCAAAGATTGAAAGTAATTGAGAGACATAAAAGTTAAGAAGTTGGAGACCATGCATCAGCTTTTTCACTGAATAAATCTGGTTTGAGGATTCTGGCTTATATGAGTGGCAACAATGTACTTTCAAATAATAACCCTAGAATTCTGTCTATTGGACACTCAGTGATAGGAAGATAAACAGAATGATCTCAGAAAAATCTCTCTACCTCTCAACTGCTTCCACCTTTGCAGAGGCAAAACTTATACACTTAAGCTTATTTCATGTTTGGGACCAGAGAAAAATCACAATTGTTTGCTTAGCAGGAGGCTTCCTCCTTCTCTTCCCTGCAAAATGGAGCTGAATTAGATGTGCACAGGTGTCTAGCACAAATATAACAATCCAGTAATTTTCTTTTCCCCAAAAATAATATCAAATGTAGGTGAAATCATGGCTACTGCTAACAGAGTGTACCTTTTAAATGACAAAGACATAATTTTTTAGTCCTAAGTAAGGAATCAATCCACTAGACTTGTTATTAAAATAAATTCAGGATGCACAGCTGATGAGCATCCACTCTGATAAAAATCACAATTTGTGGCCAACTTCCTACCACCTCAACAATTGGTCAACTCATGGGTTTTCTTCCAGCACATTTAGCAGCCAGACTTTTTTTTTCTTTTTTAAAGATGACAATAATATTCTGTGACTTCAAATTAGGTATTTGATATATGTTGTACTATTTCTTGTTTGCTTGTTTACTAACCCGCTGGCCTTATTTAATATCTGTTTTCACAATTCTTCATTGAGTTATTTCTCATCTTGGAACTGACCCAGAACAGAATCCGAAGAGAAGATCTGGACCTGCTGCCCTCATGCCGACCCTCAGGAAAATGTGTGATAACAACTGTTGGCCCCAAATTCTTATTTATCAGTTTTTATGAGTATGTTGCCCTAGTCCCTCACCCACCTGATTGCCAAAGAATATGGCTCTGTTATTACATCGATAAAATAGAAGACTATTCGACTCTACCTTTTTGACAGGCAATTTTACCTTGAACTTTTTAGTGCCATTATACATCAAAATCTTGGTGATGGGAAATGATAATCATAAAAACAGATACGCAAGTCGTTTATCTGACTGAAAACGTTCCTAACGTCTGGAGCAAGTAACACCATGAGTGATACAATATAAAGGAGCCAGTAAGAATGTGGGATCGGGAGCTTGACTACTTGGGTTAGAAACATGGCTAAATCATCTACACATTATGTGAAGTTATTTAACTTCTCTCTACATGCATTTCATCTTTAGAAAAATAAGAATAGGGTTGTTTTAAAGAATAAATTAATACATATGAAACACTTCAAATAATTCCTAGCATATAGGAAATTCCAGAAATTTGGCTGTTCTTATTTACATTTTTATACGTAAATCCTTATCCTAGCTAATTTTAGAATTCTCGCATTGATTGTGCAGACCTCCTGTTTGTCCACTGCTTTATCCCTTAAACTTCTTAAAATAGATATTCAATAATTATTTGTTAAATAGATTAATTTTGCATAGTCCCTTAATTGTGACATTTGATATGTCATTTATCAGCCCTCTTTGAGTGATAGAATAAGAAACAGTTATTAAAAATTTGATATTATATTCATTTGGGGCATGGTGTCAAGAAAAGTGCTCGTAAAATTACACAGCACCCACTTTATGAGAGTTCTTAGGGAGAGTTTCTAATAGGTCTCATTTATTGGAATATATTATCCTTCATCTTGAGGCAAGAGAACATGGGTTAGCTCTTGGGAACACAGAAATGCAGAAATGAACAAAATTATTTTTGGCCTTAAAGAGCTTCCAGTATTGTGGATATTGAGATAATCTAGTAATGGAAAAATATATTTTGAAGCTAGACTTGGAAAGAAGAGTGTACATTTAGGTACTGCTACTGAGTGATGGAAGAACTACAAGGAGATAGGGAGAAAAGTTAAATATAACACACACACACACACACACACACACAGAGTTTGTGATTCTAATTACCTTCTAATTGTCGCTCAGGAAGAATGAGAAGTTTTATAACTGCCTTTTGCAGCCATACTCGATTATACATGCTCTAAAATCTAGCATCTGCCAAATCCAAATCTGTGATTAATGCTAATGCCAATTGCACATTGTCGACACACAGTGCACCTGCACACACAATTCCAATGACAAGCACCATATATTACCTTCGAATCAGCAAGGATTGTTTCCAAACTTGGAACTGATTTAACATATATTAACTCTTAGTGTAAGTATGTGCTGCAAGCTGATGCCAAATCATCTTGAAAGGCCACATTTTAAAAACAATACAGGAAACAAATTGCATTAAAAAATAACTAGACATCTGTTGCCAAGGCCTTAAGTAAGATATGTTAGAGTCTATGATCATGAAGGTTCTGCATAGGCTGTGTAATTATTTTTTGCATAATCACTGGCTTTCTGATTCTCAGTGAGAGAAAGGGCTGAAAGAAACACACACACACACACCCCACATACACCTGTTTAGAATACTATCAAAGACACAATTCCTGGCCTGCTGAAATATTGATGCAAGGGGTGGAAATATTACTTAATATGTCTGTAGTATCTGCACTTTTCTAACAATGTATTATTGTACAAAGCCTTAGCCCATTTTCTACTTACGACAACACTGAAGTTGCTTTTATGGTCACAGCCTTATAGGCAAGTAAACAGAGGGTCTATGTGGCTAATAAATATCAACTGGGTGCTTGGACCCTGGTCTCTGATCTCCACTGTACCCCATATTCCACAGGGTGGGCCTCGGAGGAGGCTATTGGTTATACATTTTCAGTAGAGGATTACAGGCTGGTCTTTCTCTGACTACAGTGAGTTAGCATATGAAGACTCATGGTGAGCATCTCAAGATCATTTGACGTTGCTGAGCTATGATGACTGGCGGTGATGCTGATGTTGCTCTAATCATGGTTCTGAGATGAGCAGGCATGCACTAAAGTCAGAAGTTTTTCTTGTCCCCACTATAGATAAATAAACCAAATACAAACAAATGAATAGGCATTTAAGCAGGAGGACCACCATAACAGCATTTGAGAACATCTGATTGTCACCCAAGATCGGTACAAATTTTCTCAATAGGTACAAAACTTGACCAAGCTGGCTATCTGATAAAGTGAGCCTCTGCTCTCAAATAACAAATCAATAAAATAAGAATCCTCCAACCAGTTTTTAGCTACTTAGTTTATATCTATCAATCTTTCTGTTTACAAGGCATGGCCACATTAAGGAACCCAGTTAGACTTAGGAAAGAGAGCACACCTTTCAGGGCCGCATTCTTCAGTGCAAGGATAAATATATTACAGTCCATGGGCCAAACTCAGCCTGTTGTGGTCCAAATCAGATAATATCCATTTAATTTGTCTACATACTTTCTGTGACTGCTTTTGCACTGTAAAGGCAGTGTTGAATATGTGCAAAAGAGACCATATGGTAGACAAAACACAAGTATTTACTATTTGATACTTTCTAGGAAAAAAATTGCTGACTCTTGATTTAGATACTTACTCACATCACAAAACCATGCGCATACACACACACACACATAGAAAGAATATATATATATATACTTCAGATATACATATATTCTGTGTAAACTGAAATGTAGCTCACAGGGCTAGACTGGAGGGACCAATAATTCTAAACATTCAAACATTCACTCTTGTAATTTCCACTGTTCCAGCCCTAGGGAAATACTCTGTACATCACTGGCTTTATGGGATTTGCACATGATAACTACCTAGACAAGCTAAGACAAACTTCACAGTTTTAAATATTTCATATCACTCTTACACATATATATTTGGTGGCCTAGCAATAACATGCATGAAGGGTGATATTAATTCTTTGATTTGACAACTAGATGCACATTGAATGCAAGTATTGAGAAGTTTTATTTTTAAAAATTCAATACAAATGAATTTAAAAACAAAGCAACACTAACTTTCCTAGAATAATCTTGATGTAAGAATAATGCTCATTGTTAAGTAATAATCATAGATTCAAAATCCCCAACAAAATATTAGGAAACCAAATTAAACAACATTTTAAAAGAATCATACACCATGATCAAGTGGGATTCACATCAGGGATGCAAGGATAGTTCAATATTCACAAAACAATCAGTGTGATATATCACATTACCAAAACAATGAAGAAATCATAGGAAGATCTCAATAGATGCAGGAAAATCTTTTGACAAAATTCAGCATCCATTTATGATAAAGACCCTCAACAAAGTGGGTATGAGGAAATGTACCTCAACATAATAAAGTCTATACGTGACAAACATACAGCTAACATCATACTCAACAATGAAAAGCTGAAAGCACTCCCTCTAAGGTCAGGAACAAGACATGAATGTGCACTCTCACCACTTTTTATTCAACACAGTTTTGGAAGTCCTAGTCCCAGGAATCAGACCCTCAAAATTAAATAATTAAAAGAAATCTAAATTGGAAAGGAAGAAGTAAAACTGTCATTGTTTGCAGATAACATGACACCTTACATAGAAATTCCTAAAGACTCCACGAAAAAACTACTAGAACTCATTATTGAATTCAGTGTAATTCCAAGATACAAAATTAGTAGATTACAAAAAAAAAAACTGTTGTGTTTTTATACTCTATCAATAAACTCTCAGAAAGAGAAAGTAAGAAAATAATCCAATTTACAATCACATCAAAAAGAATAAAATATCTAAGACTAAAACGATGAAGGTAAAAGGTATGTACTCAGAAAATTGAGACACTGATGAAATAAAGTGAATATTAAAAAAAACAGATGGAAAGATATACCATTTTCATGGATTGGAAGAATCAATATTGTTAAAATGATGATAGTACCCTAGGCATACTACAGATACAGTGCAATCCTTATCAGAATACCAGTGGTGTTTTTAGCAGAACTAGAACAAATAATTCTAAAGCTAGTTTAAAAAAAAAAACACAAAAGACCCTTAATAGCCAAAACAATCTTGAGAAGGAAAAACAAAGCTGGAGGCAAGAATACACAATAGGAAAAAAAATGACCTCTTCAACAAATGCATGCAAAAGAATCAGACTGGACTACTTTATCACACCATATACAAAAGTAAACTGACAATGGAATAAAGATTTAAATGTAAGACTCTAAATCATAAAACTTATAGAAGTAAACATAGGCATTATGCTTTTTGAAATTGGTCTTAGCAATACTTTTTTGAATGTTTCTTCAGGCAAGGAAAACAAAAGCAAAAATAAGCAAGTGGAACTACATCAAACTGAAAAGCTTTTGCACAGTGAAGGAAACTATAAACAAAACAAAAAGTTTACTTAATGAAAGAAGATATTTGTAAACAATATATCCAACAAGAGATTAACATCCAAAATATACAAGGAATTCATACCACTTGAAGTAAAAATAAAACAAGCAACCTGAGTTTTAAAAGGGCAGAGGACCTGAATAAACATTTTTCCAAAGAGGACGTATAGATGGCCAACCAGCACATGATAGGATGTTCAAAATCTCTAATCATCAGGGAAATGCAAATCAAAACCACAATGAGATATTACTTCACAAGAGTCAGAATGGATATTATCAAAAACCAGCAAATAGCAAGTGTTGGCAAGGATGTGAATAAAGGAAACCCTCATACATTGTTGGTGAGAATGCAAATTGGTACAGCCAGCATGGAAAACAGTATGAGAGTTCCTCAAAAAATTAAAAATAGAATTACCATATGATTCAGGAATTCCACTCCTGGGTGTTTAACTGAAGGGAAAAAAAAAAGCACCATCTGGAAAAAAATATTTTCACCCCTACATTCATTAGCCTTATTTACAATAGCCAAGATATGGAAGTAACCTAAGTGCCCACAGATAGATGAATGGATAAAGAAGATGTGAGATTATATATGTGTATGTGGATAGACAGATAGATAGAATGAAATATAAATACTAATTTTATTAGAATAATCTTGATATAAGAATAATTTATTTATCATTGTGTAAATATGCATTTTATCTTAGTTGTCTTGGTCAGTTTGAAATATTTAAAAAGAAAAATACTGTGATAATAGATATAAAATAATTTTAATGTTTATATTTTGTATATATATATATTTAAGTTTACATTTCAGATAAAAATTTGTTAATATTTACTAACCTTTGAATAAATTTAAGTTTTATTTTTAGTCAGAAAATTACTGTAAAAATTGTAAAAATGTTAATTATATAACATGGTGATATTACTAAAATAAGGGCAACTAAAATAAATTAGAAAATCATTATATGATCATTAATTATGTGTATTTCTATTTAATCAAACTGTCTGAGTCTTATTCCATTAACAGACATAAGCAATAATAATTCAACTAGGTCTTCTTTTGGTGTTTTTGGACTTCTCTTGACTTCCAATCACAAATTCTATACAGAAGTTTTTTTTTTGAAAGTGTGTTTGTCAGCATAACTGCATGTTTGTGTTTATTAGTTTATCTATGATGTTCAACCTTTAAATATATGGTAAGTGGGCAAAGGACTGTTCACCTGAAAGGACTGAGACCTAGGTCAGAGTATCCGTAGCTCCGGGTGTTCCTGGCTGTTTGGGCTCAAATAATTAACCTAGCCTTTCCGCACTCAGTTTTCTCACCTGTACAGCTGAGTATCATCAGCAGCGGCGTAAGGTTTCTGTGCTGATTATATGAGTCACAGTCTGTAAAAGTGTCTAGCATGACACTTGACTTATGGTGGTTTCTTCCCCTAAAAATGGTGTGTCACTTGAACCCCAAAACAATGAGATTGACTTTATTAAGTTCCCTCTATATTCCTCTTTAATAGATGATGAAACTGAGGTTCAGAGGAGATAGTATCTTCCAGACATCACAAAGTGAGGGAATGAAACATATGGGCTCATCATGCACGACGTAACAGAAAAATGGAAGAAAAAAAAAAGATGTGTGGTCTTTGGGGTCAGAGATCCAGTTTTAAATCCCGTCGTGACCTCTTCTGACTGACTATGTGACCTTAAACACTGTCAGTTGGGGTTGGACGTAGCTGTCTGAAATTTGTCAGGATCGAATAAAGTAGCATCAAACGCCACATAGATGTGTGTGATTTATTTGGTTCCCAAACTTACGTCTCTAAAATTCGCTTTTCTTGCGTTCAAAACATACTTTTTAACAGTGGGACTACTTCTCTCAAATAAAATTTCATGTGGAACCCCAGTAATACTAATCTATGTCACACACGAAGAACAGCTTTGGATGAAATAGAGCCTAGGGCCCCCATGTACTGGCCTGTCCCGTTTTCCCATTACTCTCTATACCCAGGGCCGGTCCTGAGGCACTTGCTTTAAACTTTAGGGCCCCAGGAAACAAGGTCTGAAATAAATGCCCTAAAACCATTTTGCTTCTTACATCACTGCATATATCTACATAAGGAATCATCTGCAGTGCTAGCTTTTTTCACGAAGCAGTTCCGATAGCCCAAGTGGAGAATTTTCCATCTGCCTCTGTTGGCTGACGTTGCCACTTCTGAGCCTTATGAAAACATCTCCCCACAATGCCTCCCACTCATCTTCCCTCTCCCTGTCTTGCTTCAAGGCTGAGCCAGAAGAGCAAGCATCACCGTGACCTTGACTTACCTTGACTCAGTCTCTCACGCACATTCTGAGACGTCACAGGTCAAACGGACGGACACATGCATGGCGACAGTCTAAACGCCAGCTGGAGTTCCTTGAACTCGCTAACACCGAGGTCGCATTTGATACACCTGCCGTTTTCTTGCAGTTTTCAGACAAGGCTAGATTTTGCCAACCGTGGCATTTTTTCAGTAACAATGTATTCCTCTGACAGTTCCACTGAAAGCAAGTGGAACTTAGCACCTTTCAACTCTGATATTCCCTTCGGCTCTCATGCCCATGTCTGTCACTGTAGCTTTTACGCGAGGGGTTCAGGCATGTACAGGGCTTGGAAGACTGCAGCGTGCCCATTGTCGGCATAAATCAGACCATGTCACTCTACTGCTTATTACTCCCCAGTGGTTTCCCATCATACTCAAAACTCTTCATCCTGCCTTAAAACAAAACAAAACAAAACAAAACAAAACTGCATGAGCTGATCTCTCTCTACTCCTGTGATGTTTAATAACACGATTCTCCTCTCTCACTCTGCCCCATCCTCAGTGACCCACTTTCTGTTCTGTTGCCACCCGAAGCTGATCTCTGCCGCAAAGACTCCGGGCTAACGTTCCTCTGTTTAGAATGTTTCCCCTACTGACTTCGCATGTTTGTTCCTTCATCTCAGATGTCTGCTTACACAGCACCTCCTCAAAGACACCTTTGCGGACCACCTAATCCAAAGTAGCCACTGGGGAAGCTTGCTGTCACATGACGCTGCGATAGTTTTCTGCAAGCATTTAGCGGTATCTCTTCAATTTTAAAAACCATCATAGAGTTTAAAAAACATCATAGAGTTTCTGTATGTGTGTGTGCTGTATTTGCTCTCATTTTGGCACACAAATTCCATGACTGCAGTGAACTTCTATGCTTTGTTTCCCACCCAATCTCCAGCATGTGAAGCAGAGTTTGACACCATAGACATTGATGAAGTTTTGTTTAATTGTTGTTTAATTAACTGCCTAGCCTCCCAACTCCCCAGTGGCCTTATTCCCATAAAGTCAGATCTTTTACTTCACTGTTAAATTGAGGAGACACAGTGCGAACTAGATTCGCCCAGTCTCATTTCGTGTTATTTCTGTCTGACCACACAAAATAAATGATGCCGATCGGCTCTTGTAGTGGAGTTGCATGACTTGCTCTGGCTAATGTAGTGTGAGTGGAAGTGACCTGCATCAAAGAGGATTAAGGCAGGAAGAAGTTCCTTACCATTCTCCTCTCTCTGTCCTCACTTCGGGCCTGGACCAGAGGCTGTGTGCCAGACGGCGGTCACACACGAGTGTTGGAAGCGGCCTGCATCTGTGAGTCATCACACATGACGCAGCTGCCGTGGGGCGTGCTTAGTCCGCAGTGAACTTAGTAGAAGTGAAATATTAGCTTTTTTGTGTTAAATTGGTTATTCCACACTAAACCCAGCCTATCCTGCAAAATGAATCAGGCCAGGATGGAAGGAGCAGGGCTCAAGAGCTACCAGAATTAAAACCAGTGTAAGTCACTTGATCTTTCCAAGTCTACAACATGGAGATGAAATGCTTCGTTTACATGAGTGCTATTAGGTAATGACACACATAAGGACTCGGGACGCATAAGAGCGAATTAAATTTTAGTTTAAAATGAAATAGTCCAGAAACAGCCACTTGCCTGCTCCCTCAATCTGCCATACAGCTCTGAGTCCCTTCCTTGTACCCTTGCCTGGGTGTGATGGAGAGCACCCACTCTGTTGCTATTCATCACCGTTCAATTTCCAGGTGACATTGGTCATACTGTTAGGTGTCAAGAATTGTTGGGGGAAGGAATAGCTCAGTGGTAGAGGGCCTGTTTAGCATGCACGAGGTCCTGGGTTCAATCCTCAGTATCTTCTCCAAATATAACTAACTAAATAAACTTAATTACCACCCCCCCAACATAAAATAAATAAATGAATAAATAAAAAGTATTGTTCTGGGAATCAAAGTGTTAATAAAACACTTCCTCTTTCCAAAGCAGCTCTTACTTTAATAATGATGATGGACACATACATAGATACATTTGATGAGTTATAACAAAAATAATAAATGGTATGACAAGGACGCCATCCAAATGGAGGAGGTAAAATTTAAGCTGCATCTTGAAGTGTAAGGAACAACCCGTGAGATGCCCCCGCCCTTCTAATCCGAACTCTGTCTGCCCTCGCGTTGGCTGGGACGCTGTCCGGAGGCACCACAGTGGTACACAGACAGAACTTCAGAGTCAGCCTCACACTCACGATGAGAGGCTGCCTTGGGAATGTGGACACCAGCCCTTTCCAATTCTCATCCTCAGTGGTCACAGGGGCTAAGACAAGTCCTTTTTTTACAGACTGAAGTCCTCGCTCAAGACGGACCTGCTACCCTCACACGATGGCCTGACCACTTCTTTTACAAAGGTAACAGCCTGCCCAGGGTAAGTCTCCTGACATTCCCTCTTCCAGTCACACTTTCAGAACCCTTTACCCTGGCTTCCAGGACCTGCATGAGCTGCTCGCCTCTGACCACCTTTATCCACGTTCAGCAGCTCCACCTCCCAAAGAGGTGACGTCGGTTCACAGAAAGGATGTGGGCTTTGAAATCAGTCACCTGGATCTGAACATGGGCTGCATGATTTGCGGCTCTTTATCTTCATTCTCCAGCTTACACACCAATAAAATGAGGAAACTAATACTGGCAAAAGCAAAATTTTAGAATTTATATTTATTGAGAAAACTCCCGTCACAGAGCAAGCATTTCATTTCGTGAAACTTATTTCCATTCTCTTTTTCATTTTATTTTACTGCTGATTAAACTCTAAAAAACATTTCTTTGGTCCCTTGATTCAGTGATTAATCTCTCCCCCTTTTGGCATTATGTTTTTTTTTTCCCTAATTCATTCCACCCAACCCTGCAATCCTCTATTAAACACATAAAGTCAAACTCAAAGCAAAGCAAACATGCAAACAGACATCATTCCACAGATACTGCCTGCGATCAAGCACCTTTTATGACTTTCTTGAAGGCATAGCCTCACGTTTCCTTGTATGTATCTTGCTTTCGTTCATTCATTCATTCATTCATTCTATCACCAAAGATTAACCATCTGCTCTGTGTCAGTCACTGTGGTAAGTCTTGGGGGTACAAGCATGATTCTTTCCCAATCTAGGAGCTGGGCATTTAGTTAATAAAAGATCTGACTCTACATTGTGATAACACAGAGGTATAAATATTGCCATAAAAGTAGGGAAAAGGAGCCATCAACTCCTCTTGGAATGTCAAGGAAGGCTTCCTGCATGAGACGATATTTGAAGTGACTCATAAAGATAATGAAGAGAGGTTTCTTAAGCAGGAGGGAGAGAGGACATTTCAACAGGAAGAATAAAGACTTCGACTGGGGCTCTGGGCTATAAGAAATGATCTTAGGTTGTAATAGTTAAAAACAAACAGGTTTAGGAAATATTTTGCTGGCGAACTAACACGACTTGAGGTAAGTAGGTAAGAGGCAGGGAGCTATGAAGGATGACGCCCAGCTTTCTGCCCTGGTGGAGCTATGTTCTGCGGCAGGAAAGCACTGGGGGAGAACATGTTTTGGGCAGAACTCTGAGTTCATTTATAGACATGATGACTCTGAGGTGTCCTTCATCCACATGGGTAATTCAAATCGAACACTGGATATATCGAGTTCAGATGAAAAGTCTGGACTGAAGATGTACATTTAGGAATCATCGCAACAGAAATGTGCCCGTTAAAACAGTTAAGGTAAGAATATTTCCAAGTAAAGATGACAGCATGAGAAATGGGTCTAGTGTTAGAACTAAGGAAGTTCTTCATCTAACATACGAAGAAGAGGAAACCAGTGAAGGCTGAGGAGTAATCGGTAAACACAAGAGAGGGACCATTTGGTTTCAAAACTAGAGAAAGACAGAGTTCATGAAGGCTTGTCTGGCATATGCTTAAAGTCACCAAGAATCCAGGATAAATGCAAAGTGATGAAGTCCTTAGATTAGCAGCATGGAGATTATTACAGGCCTTGAAAATGGAGGTGGAGGGGAGAAGTTACAAGCGAGTTTGACTAAATGGGGAAGTGAAAAGGGAGACCTGGAAATAGAAAATTTAGGGTGTGGACAGCAGTATGAGAGGCTTGGAGGCAAGGAGAGAGTTGAGAAAAATGAACCCATGGCAGACATGGCCCCAGATGTCCATGCCATGACTCCTTTGTCCTCTGGGCCTGGCTTTGCCCATGCTTGGCTTTGACAGGACATGGCTCTTTCCAGCTCGAATTTGTCTCCAGACCTTCGTTTGACCAGCTTTCTGGAAGTGAACATGTGTGAGTCACAGAGGTCAAAATAGAGCCCTTTATCTCCTTCACTCCTTTCGCCTTAGAGCCCCACCCAGGGCAGGGCAGTTCTGTCATCTTGAGGGTCTCCTTTTGTTCTTAATCCACTTGGGAACAATCCTCCTTACTATGGCCCTTGTGACGTAAAATGGTCTTGAACTTCTCCAGGGAAATCAGAGTTTGTGACCAATACATAGCTGGCTTCTCTGAATCTCAGAATTCATTGATAAGTAATAATATTTTATCCCGTTCCTTCAAAAAAAAAAAGGTTATGTGTCTTTAAGCAGCTATAATCAGCTGTTGAGGACTGTGACCCCCTAAAGAAATCTAGTAAAAAGCAGTGGGAAGAAAAAACAAAAAACTTTCCTCATTAGGAAAGTTTAGAGAGTGTCCATTGAGTACTTTTAGATGGATGTTTAATACTCCTGATTTTCTGCCGCTCCGTTATAGATGTTGGATAAATCACTCTGCCCAGAGACATCTTTTTTTTCTTTCTTCCTTTTTTTTTAAATCTGTAAATGAAGAGGAGTTAAGTTAAATTATTTTTTCAAAAGTGAAGTTTTACAATGTACTACTTGTATACTTTACAGTTAGAAGAGATGCAAAGGCTTTATGCATCTAATTGTGTTTCTGAATGAAATCGAACTGTCAGACTAAAGAGGTTTATAGGTTTGTGTTAAGCATGTTCCCCAGGGAAGCTATAAAAGGGTTAAACGGATGACTACGTGTGGCATCAATGCAGCAGCAGTGCTTTGCTCTGATTCTGAAATGGAAGGAAGCCACGAGTAACCAAAAAAGACGAGGAGAAAATAACTCCCTCCTGAAGGCAGCTATTCTGGGAAGCTGGTGCACTGTGCACCAGGCATCGTCCTGGCTCGCCAATCATGAGAGGACTTCAGAGAAGGTAGGTCAGCGGCCACCCACCTGGCTGCAGTCTCTGGGGAAGTTAGGAGCTGATGCGAGGAGAAGGGACTAATGAATGTAATCTGTCCTGACTTTGCAGGAGGCAGAAATGATGGCTTCCTGGGAGGGAAGGTTGCATAACTGTAGAGCTGCATGTGCGAGACTAGGGGACAGACAGTACTTCCAACTTGCTAAGGGAGTTGGGTGATACTGATCAAAAAGACTACGTATTAATGAAATCGGTAATTCCAGTAATGACTCTTGATCTTTAACTGAATAAAAAAAGCCACTGCTTTATTGCTGTGGTTTGATTTTATAGCAACACAAATAAGACAGTATGACACCAGTCATAAAGAAAAGGTGAGATTCAGAGCAAGCTGTCTTGGGTTCAACAGCAGCCGCCATCTCTACGGAAGTGGGACACCTGGGAAATTTACTACCTCTCCCATCATTAGTTTCCACATCTGCAAAAGGGGTCACGATGATAACGCATTCCCATGCTATTTACACGAGTGAAGAAGAATTTAGGAAGTGGATGTAAAGAAATTGTTCTGTACCTAACATATCCTATGTTACTATTAATGTTATCTTTGCATTTAGAATATCTGCCAAATAAAATTTCATTCTAAAATGTTCATTTCTAAACAGCTGTATGATTTATAACTAACAAAGTTAGTTAATGTCTGTATGACATAGATCAGCACCCCCAGCCTTAAAGAGATTATTGGCTTTAACAATAGAAATCCGATAGATGGGGAAGCCAATGAGATAAATGTTCCTATTTGTTTTCAGCGCTCTCCAGAAGAGAGACTATCATATCCTGTAAAAATAAGTAGTCACTCTACGGCAGCAAGTCTGTCCATGGGGGCAGAAATGGACCCAATAATCCACTGCATTTTAGTAACATCCACAATTTAATCCATCCCGTCTCAACAACATACACAGTTTTGATCCAACTACTTGGTTCTGCTCTGGCTCAATGCTTATTAAAAAAAAAAAAAGCTTTCTGATTATGAGTGTATTTCTGTATTATGAGTGATTTGTCAACAGAGAACACATGCATTGACCAGCAAACAGTGTCTGATAACCTACTTGGTACATTCCATTTCTCAATATAATTTAGCAAATTGGTATTCTGGTTTATAGACAAGCTTCCTGTGTAAGAAATTATAAAATGAGTTATTCCTCTGAAGCCCATTCATTTTCAGGTATATGACTGATGTTTTTAGCCTACAAAGTTAATAACTGTTCCCTGGACATCAATGGCATTTCCAGTTACCAGTCTCATTGGTAGGTCTCTGTGATGACTAAGCCATATTTCTCCAGGCAACACCCTGTGTGAGGGTCCTTTCAAACTGGAAGAAACGTCTCTAGTCATAACATGTATTAAATAAAAGCTAGTGTAACCATTCGGTGGCCCAAATGAAGCTCACTCTTAGGATTCTGAATGCAAACTTTCTCGAAAGCAAGTGTCTTTTGATGGAATTCATTCCTCTACACATTTTTTCCTTCTCCACTCTTTTGAAGGCTCTTCTTTTCTCCTGCTCTGTCCTCAGAGTTGAGTGTCCACATGGGGAAAATGGAACTGTGGAACCACTAGGTGGCTTGAGCTAGAATGGACCAGAATAATGGGGCCAGATCCCGCTCTTCTACTCTGATCCATTCCTTCGTGGGCCTGTAAGGCCACAGTCAGTGTCAGAAAGGAGCAGGCCCACAGAGGTGGCTGCCTCGTGTCTTCTCCCCAGGGCTGCTTTAATGCACATCTCACGCTGTTCTGAAACTCCCAGCTGAAAAGCATCAGGCTGAAGAGCAATTTCCAAATGAGATCATGTGAATCAAGCATATTCTAAACTGGGTCCTTGGACCTCTGAGGGAGTCTAGTCACTCGTTTGTGGAGTTGCTATTGTGCTTGTGTGTCTGCTAGTGTGGACGGTGCATGTACGACTCTTGCAGGGCACGATCGGCTGTTTCTCTCCAACTAGCATGAATACGATTCAGCAACTACTTTAATATTGGCTTCTCTATACGTCCTCACTTTCTCATTTATGAAACAGGGATAGTAACAGTAATGTCTGCCTGGGTTTGATAGAAGAATTAAGTGAGATAAGGTGTCTAACGTGCTTAGCGGAGCCCTGGGCATGTGCGAGCCCTCCTGAAATGCCAGTTCAGCAGTTTACGTTATAGGGTTTAGTATCATTTGCCTTTTCTTTCCATTACAACATGGCGTCTGATACTTACATAACAGAGAAGAACTAATGTAACTCCACATTGGCTCTGGATATTGGACACTTTAACCTTTGTATTCTGTTGCTTTTGCTACAAGTTAATCACTGACTTAGGGACATTGGCTATAGCTTAAAGTATACATAATGGCCCATCTCTGGGAACCCTGCCCCTGCCCCCCGCAATGCCTGAGTGTTAAGCTAAAACATCTTTATTTAGCTCACAGGAAACACCTTGACCAGGCCCATCTGTAAATGGCTGTGGGAAAGAAGAAATTAACACATCCCCTCCAGAGTCTAGCTGGAACCACGAAATATTTGCAACAATTTATACTGCCTTTTTAAACTTTACCTCTTCACCTTCCCCTCTTTGCTCTTTAAAAGAAACTAGCATCCAAACTCAGGGAATATGGTTCTTTGGGACACTAGTCCACCATCTTTTTGGTTTGCTGGATTTCTGAATAGAGTCTCTATTCCTTGCCCCAACACCAGTCTCACGACTCACTGGCCTGTCGTGCCAGGAGCAGTACAAGCTTGGACTCAGTAACACTTATGGCCACTTCTTGTCACTCCCTACTCTCCATCATTTACTACATTTTCTTTATAGTACCTATCCTCCTCTAAGGATAACTTCATAACTCAGTTTTTAATTTCTTCCCCTACCCACTAGGCTATAGGCCCCACTAGGGTGGAACCCTTGGTCTTTGCTGCTCTGCTCCATCCCCAGTGAAGAGCAGCACCTGACCCATCACAGGTACTCAGTAACTACGTGCAGGGTGAACGACAGAAGGGCAGGTGAGCGCCGTGAAGCAGGTGGAGCAGGGCTTATTCTCTACATTTTGCAGCAGAGGAAGGGGAATCCCTAAGAGGTGCCCTTCCCCCAGATCACACAGCTAGAAATTCCCACAGCCATCAGCAGAAGTGTTGGGAATGTATGTCAGCAAAGACTCTGCAGGAGAAAAACATCTTGGCTCATCGGTAGGCTTCTGAGGTTGGTCAGAATCAAGAGGGAAATGCACAAGGAGGAGAGAAGCAGTTTAGGGGGAGAAAATTCACTTGAAAGACTGAGGTTAAGACAAGTGGTAGAGACTCTTGAATTACAGGCTGGAAGTCTTGAAATGTATCCAAGAGGAGATCAGAGCTATTACATGTTTCAGAAGATGTAAATGAAACAGTCAGGTTGGGCTTCATGCTTTCTGTATTAAAGTTATGTTATTTATCCTCTACTAGAGTACACTTATAACTCAATGTGTTTTGGGGGAAGATGTTTTAAGGCTCAGACAAATACACATTATGTGATCTGTACTGTCTCACAACTCTGATCTTCCTCCACTGCATGACACACTAGACAAGGTGTGTGCCTGACATGTGGTCTGTGCACAGCAGCTCCTAGACCCTGCTAGTAGCTGACCATGAGAGAGTTAGGCAGTTGACATTTTGACCACTGCTCGGACTTCTATGTGAAAACCCCCCAATTTCTTCCTGAAGAATGTAAAGTAACATGATGTGGCTGCTGCCTGCTTCTGCAGGCTTGTCCGTCACTGCACCAGCCCCTCCCACACATGAACACGTGTCCCTTGTGCCCGTCAGAATGAATTAGTGACAGTTTCTTAGATACCTGAGCTCTCTATCATTTCCCTCCCTTTTTCCTTACTTATATGGAGCCCAGAACACACAAACTATTTAGCATAGTGGCCAAATCACAAGTGCTAAGAAAATTAGATATTGCATGGTACTATATTTTACCATATATAAATACCATATATGTAAATATATATATTTACCATATATAAATACATATATAAATACCGTATATATGAATATATAAATACCATATATATATATATTTACCATATATATATATATATATTACAGAAAGTCTCATTGTTTTATTGGCCAGTCTCCTTGCCCTTATTTCTGTGACAAAATCCACCTTCATATATTTTAATTAACTTACCTAGAATATTTTTCATGCTTTGTGTCTGTGTTTCTCTCTCACAATGCTCTCTTCCTACATCGGCCTTCATCTCCTTTATCTCTGTATCTCTGGTCTCTGTCTGCACTTGGCATGTGGTCAGTGCTCAGTTATATCCAAACGCTTAAGAAATAGGTCCAGCTCTATTGTAGAGAAAGGCAAAGCAAAAGGACCTCTGATTTTGGAAATGTCCAGAGATTTTCTGTGTCAGACTTTCAAACTATGGCGTTTTCTTTAGGTTTTATAATATATTTCATTATAATTCATTTGAGGGGTTTATTACAGTCTATCCCTGAAATTCTCTTCCTTTTTGAAAAAAGCAGAGCCAGTCCTGAAATTTTAACAACCCTCTGCAGGAGTGGCAATCAGAAGCCAGCCGTCTCTTGGTCTTGTGACTGACTGATAACTTTATGCCTCTTTCAGAACTTGGCATATTCAGCACCTGGGGGTGGAATGCATACTTTTCAGAAATATTGAAGTGACTTTAAATTGTCCTTGGAATTTGTATAATTGCATCTTCCGTGCTGTTCATAAAATACAGTCTCCTGAAATAGTTTCCTTAATATTCACCAGAAACCTCTAGCACTAGTATCAACTCATTAACCCCCCAGCCCCCTGCCAGGAACTGAGCCGTGCCTCTAAGCTACTTCACACCTCTGAGATACCGCGCTTCAACTGCCAGCGTCAGTGCCATTGAATTGTCTGGAAACACACGCACGTACAAGAAGACACTTTGCAGTTCTTTACTGGAGCGTGTGCTTCCTTCTGCCTCTTCCTCTTCTTCCTGCTCCTTTTCTGTGACCCTTTAGTAGAACATGTCTGTTTTATGGTGAACCTGATCTCCCTTTTATGGAAAATAGAAAGCAGACTGTGGCTATTAATCAATGATACTATCCTGACAACTAGAGCTGGCCCGAGATGCAAAGTCACCTCTGCAGGACGTCTCCCAGGGGCCCCCACTCCTCTATTCCACTCCAGGTGTAATTCAGTTGCCCTCTATTCATTCTTCTATTTTACTAATCCTCTTGGACCAGCTATCAAGAGAGATGAGAGAATAAACTAGGATGTATTGAGTATCAGCTAATTTCTAGCCCAGGTACTGGATCTGTGTATGCAAATGATGCTTAGTATCATTTAATTGACATAATGAGACTTTTTAAAGTAATATTGTTATCATCCCCATATTTCATATGGAAAATGGAGCTCAGAGAGATCCAGAGATTTCCCCGAGCTTAAGGTTAGTAAGTGGCAGATCTATAATTACAAGCCCTGAGCTGTCTGACTCAGAAGCCTGTGCTCTTTCACGAAACACTTTTCTCCATCCCACCCACAACTCATTTATGCTTATAGCTTCCGCAGTGACCAACACACGGTGTGCTCTTGTCAAATATTTGTTTAATGAATTAAACTATACTAAAGATAGCATGAGGGTGACAAACTGAACATTATTGCTCCAGTTTGCTGGAGACTGAGGGGTCTCCTGGACTTGGGACTTTCAGTACTAAAAGCAGAAAAGTGAGTTACCTTAACTAGCATTGATGTAAGCGGAACATGATATACTGCTTCACTCAAAAACACATTTATACCCATTATAGTTCTATCAATGTCCTATTTCACAGTAGGTGTGAGAAAAAGAATGGAACATGATAGATTAGTGGCTGTCAAGTGCTTGCTTTAAAAGTAAAAAAGTTCTACTAGGGTAACAACAACTTAGAAAATTATCATTCTTTTTATGAATTGAAAGAAATACATCTGTTTAAAATATGACAAAATACATCTATTTGTCTACCTACCTAGGCAAACATTATATACACACATTTATATGCATATATTTCTTTATTTTCAAACTTGGTCCTGATTATCATAATTTATGGTATGATCAGAAATAATCTGTACTTCCAGGAGAACAAACTATTTACAAGCTCCTCAAACAGTGTATAATTTCAGACAAGAATTAACAACTCTGAGCTAATGACGGCAATGAATGTAGAATCTCTTACATTCTAAAAGAGCTTTCATGTATAGTATTATCTTAGTTCCCCAAAACAAGTATGTCCTCAACACAGATCTCATTTAGCTTTTTATATACAATATATATATATATATATATATATATATATATATATATATATTGTATATATATATATATTTTACAAAGAACACCCTAATTCGTTGATAAAGAAACTGGAACTATGGAGATGAACTGATTTCATCACGATCGCTGATACTTTAAGTGGCAGGGCCAGGACGAACGGCAGGTGTCTGTCCTCAGCGCCAAGCTTCCTCTGGATAATGGAGATGTGAGAATAGAGTTGACATTCTGTCCTTGGCAGCTCATTCCACCTCACTTGACCATTGTCACCTTACATTTTCAGGCCTTGAATCTGATGATGTTCTCTGTGGAGGCAGTAACACCAACATCCTCCAGTGTCAACCGGTCTCACAGCATTGCCTAGCAATTCGTCTGCCTCCCTTATCTTCTCTTTCAATTTCCGCAGGGCATCTAGTTCAACATTGTTTCCCTTTGCTCAAGCTTCTGATCCTAGCAACGACCCCCTCTTCTTAGCAGGTGACCTAACCTTAAAATCTACAAAGGATGAGAAATTATTAGATGATAGCTCTGTCGACCGCTTGGCAAGGAGATGGGCAGTTTACTTCTCCTTATGAGAGTCATCCCTCCGGTCTTCATTCCACGTCCTTCTTTTGGGAAGGAAGGTGGATTGTTTGCAATCCATTTTACTTCTATATGTTTACACCCTCACTTTTCCCAGTTCCTTTACTTCTATGCTTAACTCACCCAACCCGCTTCTATTTTTTTAAATGAGCAAAAGAAACAAGCCAATGAGCCAACAACAACATCAGCTATAACCACAAGTACAACACATTCCTGCTCTAGGAATCCGCTTTGGGGATTTATTGTGCACATGAACTTGTGTGAAATGATTCAAGAGCAAGGTTATCCATTGTGGCCCTGCTGGCAATAGAAAAAGATTGGGAGCAAGTTGAGGGTCCTTCAATAGAGAATTGGTTAAATAATTGATGGTACAAGGTAGTAACATGAGGCTATGGAAGAAAATACAAAAAAAGGAAGCTGTCTCAGAGCTGACATTGGAAGGATTCTCAAGATAAGGTATAAAGTGAAAAAAAAGCAAGGAACAGAATTGTATAAATAACAATATGACTTGTTTAGAAGAGGGTGAAAAGATAAGAATCTATATTTTGACTTGCTTATTTACTTACAAGGAAACTCATAGGGGAAGGTAAGAAACAAAATAGTGAACATCGAGGTGGGGTTACAATGGGGACTGGGTGGGAATAGAGGGGCACGTGGGCAGAGACTTCTCACTATAAAGACTTGTATACTTTTTGGTTTATGAACCATGTGGATGCGTTACCTATTTTTAAATTAAACTAGAATACCTTATTTCCACATCTTGCTCCAATGATCAGATTCTCCCTACTTCCTCTTTTATATGCAAACTTCTTGAAAGCCATCCACATCCTTGCGTACAAGTTTTCACTTCCCTTTTTCTCTGTCCTTTATTGCTCTCCAGTGTCTGCATCCATTGTAACAATGAAACTGATCTCACTAGCATTGTGCTTATTAAATCTTGTGACCACCTCTCAATTAATCTAAAATAAACTGTGGGCAGTATTCAACATCTTTGCCTCTTAAAATATTCCCTCGTTTGACTGCGTGGTGGATTATTTTCCTGGATTCCCCCTTACACTGCAGAATACCTTCTCAGTCTACTTGGGACCCTTGAGAGAGAATTTGCAGAATCTCAGATGAGCTTGGGCATGTCAGCTGGTGCTATGTTGGAGCACGTGTTTAGTGCCCAGGGGATCAAACATGAGATCTTGTTCCTCTCCTGTGCTAATTCGTTCAGTGACTTCTGTTCTGTCATTAGATGCAAGCTATATGCCAATGGCTCACAGATGGATGTTCCCAGCTCCAGTGTCTCTTTTGAACTCTAAATTCTTAGCCAGCGTCCTATCTGCCACCTCATTTTGGATGTTACTTTGAGCATCTTAATCTTAACATGCCTCAGAATGAACGCTTGATTTCTCCCCCTCGTCTACACTTTCAGTCTCACTCTCCCTTGCAGACCCTCGATCTGGGACATCAGCACTCCCTCTTCTTTTCAACTGTCCCATCCAACACCCTGGGTGACATGCATACAGCCTCCTTTTTCTCCTTATTCCCTCCATCATTCAACCAGAAAATTTAGTTGTAATTGAGCAGGACCCTATGGGTCCTTCCCAGGACAGCCCCCCCCCATATCCTCTGCTTTAGTTCCTCTCTGAAGCACCTAGAGAACAATATCTGATGCACATTTTCTGAGTTGTTTGACAGATGTTAAAACCCTCAGCAAATAAAAGAAATTATTTGATGACCATGAACTTGTAGCCACAAGACCTCCTGGTTCCCAAGGACTATAATGTAACCCCTGTGACAAAACCCTGCTACCTCGCTATCAACCAGACAATTGTTCATGAGCTGATCACATAAGTTGGGACACTCCTCCCTCACAATCAAAGACACCGTCACCTTTCACCTGGACTATCGCGGTGGCCTCACATCTGCAGCCCATCAGCTTCAAAGCAGCCTGAACAATCTTCTAAAACGACGGCAGACTTTGCCACACCCCATGCATAGCACTTCCCTTCTGTGACCCCCTTTTGTATTAGTTTTCTTTTGATCCATGAACAATCATGATAAATGCCTAGCTTAAAACAGCACCCACTTGTTAACTCATGACTCTGTAGATTAGAAGTCCAGGAACAGCAAGGCTGGGACCCCTAGGTTAGAAGGCTCATGGGCTGCGATGAGGTTCTCGGCCAGGGCTGTGCTTCCTTCTGGGGCTGGAGGCGCCCTTCTGAGCACATTCAAGTGTCTGGAGGATTCCCCCTTACACCTGCAGGACTCCTTCTCCTTCCAGGCCAGCAGGGACACTTTTCTCACTTCAAATCTCAGGTCAGACCCACTGAGGCTAATCTCCATTTTTAAAATCTCTGTGCCATATAATGTTACCTGTTCGTGGAAGTGACCGTCCATTGCACTCGGAGTTCACACTCACATTCTAGGGGAGGGGTTAGACAGGGCATCTATCGCAGAGGGAGGGTATCTTGTTGACTTGGGGGGGTCTTCAAAGATTTATGCCTCCCACTCATTCTCATTCAGAGTAAGATTCAAATATTTCTTTGATCTTTCAAGATCTACCCCTGACTACCTCTCCAGTCCCATTTCTTACCTCCTTCCCCTTGATCACTTTGTTCCAGCTACCCTGTTTTTGTTTGTTTGTTTTAGTTTTTGTGCTATTCCTCAAATATGCCAAATCTGCTTCTGTTAAGGGCCTTTGTATTTTCCATTTTTTTCTACCAGTAACATTTGGTTATACATCCTCAGAGCTAATTACTTCTACTCAAATGTCATCTCATCAGAGAGGCCACCTATACCACAGAGCGCCCAGCCACCAGCATCTCTCTCTCATCCAGATTTCCCTTTCCTTCAAAGCACATCAGCACTCTCAGTGATGCACATTTACCTGTTCTGTGTGTGTGTGTGTGTGTGTGTGTGTGTGTTTTCCCAGAAGAAATACAAGTCCTACATGAGCAGGACTTTCGCTTGGTATAGGCTGGACTTCTCAGCATTTGGGAGAGTGCCTAGCACATAGTCTGTATCAGTAAGCACAAACTAAATTGACAAGTGAAAGTGTGTTGACTGAGGAAGTGGATTAATGGACAAATGGACCAGGTCATTGAATTCCGTGTTTGGTTCTGCAACTTTGGTCTGCTGAAAAATTCACAGGTGAGATACTAAAATCCTATCCATAAATATCTTGCCTCTTCCAATCTAGCATAGAATGCCAAAATGTGTATTTGAAATATTCTTCCCATGATTTGGATGCTGGGAGCCACAAGACTACGCTTACACTGCTGTCCATGCTGTCGCTGAATTGTGTTTTGGGGTCTTAACCACTAATAGCCACCTACCCAGTCACGTTTGGATCTGGCTCTGGAACCAAGATCAATATCCACCCAGTGACCTTCATTCATTAATTTAATGGCATGCAATGTACCAGAATGTGCTCTGGGCACCAGGGGACAGCTAGGGTCAAGTGCGAGGGACACAGCATAAGGTAATGTGGGCAAATACTAAATACCTATACGTAACTTCTATTCAGACCATCTTCGGCCGGCTCCCTCAGCTTCTATTTTGTGATGGCTGCAAACTACCTAAAAATTGTCCCGGGGAATTTATTTTAGGCATCGATTTCAGTTCACTCAGTGACTTTACGCATCCTGTCCTTTGAATGACCATCTCTCTGGAGAAGGCCTGGATCGTTCATACCTTCCTTCTAGTAAATAATTAAAGCCACTCAGCACTGGACAGTATAAGGCTGCCTTTCCTGGGCCCGGTCTCCTCCCCTCCACTGAACACACAGGCTTCTTTTGACAAATGTCATTGGTCCCCAAAGCATACTTATTCCTGGTAAGAAGTTTAATGATCTGAAGATTGCAGATCATGTCCCCTTGTAATGTTAAGCGTTTATAGAAAGCACCTCCTACCTCCTGCAATTAAACCACAGTCTGTGGAATAATTAGTCACAGACAAAGATTGTCAGGTACTTTTAGGGTTTAGCAGGATCATATCCATTTCACCAGTAATTATTCAGGCAGGCCAAGACCTTTCCAGAAAGATACCCAAAGAAATAATTTCTATTCTGCCAAATTTTATCTGCACGTGTTTTATTGTTTCAAAAGAGTTAAAGGTCAGTGGCAAGGTGAGTGATACCAAATAGGTATGCACAGGAAGAGAAATGTGAGGGACAAGGCTGTTTTTAAGAGGTAGTCTAGTGTGGTGGGAAAATTACATGGTTAGGAGTCGCTTAGAGCTAGTTACAATTCTTTATTCTGCCACTTACCTAGTGTGACCTTGACCAGGCAACATAACCTTGCCCTGCTTATTATCTGCATCTGCAATCATGGAGGGAGTGACACCTAGCTCCTAGGGTTATTGCAAGGGTGCCAAGGGCTAACATACAGATATGCCTGCTCCGGGGATGCAAAACGGATTAAAGATACATATTCACAGCCATGACAGTGAAGTTGCTAAAAAGCCAGTAATGGAAAAGTGTAAGACCCGGAACGGATTTTAGATGCTAGTGGAAATCCTTTATTACAGAGATAAAGAGATTGAATATGGTGCTGTATCAAAGTCTTGGGGCCTTACTTATTCAGGAAGTGTTACCAAAAAACAAAACAAAACAAAACAAAACAAAACAAAACAAAAAACTTTACAAAAACAAACACAAAAAAAACAAACCTTGAGCATAATCCTTGCCTTAGGATAATAAAGGTAATGTTTTTTCACTCCACTTATTTCTTCCTCTTCATTTTTAAGTATTTTTAAAGCACATTCAGAAAGCTTTGCAATTTATTTCACAGATACTTTCATTTAAATATTATATATCATTATGAATCAGTGAGATCTAAAAGTGGGCAAGGAATCACTGAACCCACCATTGATCAATTCATAGAAGACAATGACATGAATGACAGGTTGCAAATGCCCATGTACACATATAGTCTATTATAAACTGAGATTAAAATGAGGCATTTGGAATCTTCTAACTTTTTCCAGTGCTGCAGATTAATGGAAGCCAGATGTATATAGTGGAGACAGTTTTTAAAGGGATTATGCTCAGAACTTCAGTGGCTTTATTCTTATCTCAGATTTTTTTCTCACTTACAGAAAAGAGAACGGATTGGTCTCGCTCTGCGTATCTGCTCATCCAAAATGAAGTCTGTTTGGAAATGGTGAATGAATGCAACAGAACACCTCTCTTTCAGAATAAGCTGGTTTGGGGTAATCAGGTTTTCAGCATTTCGGGAGCCAGGTTTTCTTTTCTCTTTCCTCATTTGCCCTCCTTTAGTGCACCCGCTGCACAGTAGTCAGCAGAGGGGGTTTGAATAACAACACTACTTTACATGTAAATGGAGCCTTTCATCCAAGAATCTCAAAGCTCTCTGCAAACATCCTCTAGCTGAATATAGATGATGAGCATCCTTCCAAAGCTAAGAAAATGGGTGTCATGTGGGTAAGTGACTTGCCTAAGGTCGCCCACTAAGACTGGAGTCGCTCAGAGGTTGCTCCTGATCATCTGAGGATTTAGTCTCCCCAGCTTGCCCAGGTAAGGGAATCTGTCTGCATTACAACTCAGAGCCCCTGCGCACCCCTATTTGAGTACCATTCCTTTTGGTCACGTATCCCACAGTTACAACTTTATCATTCCATCGAGCATCTCACCCCATAATCCATTTTACAGCTTTCTGTCAATGTTGCCCATACAGACAATGTCACAAATTACTATAATCCTTGAGGTTAAAGACAGTGGTTAGGACTTTCCCTTGTTGAGTTTTATTTTCCACTTTTGAAAACTTGACTCAATGAAACATAACGCAGTATGTTAAAAAAAAAGTAGTTTAGAATGAAGAGAGAATTCTCAATTCTTATTTGCAAATCTAATCTGCAGGATGAATGAAATGCAAAGGTTGATGGTAAGGGAATGCTGCGGTTGCCAAGTGGAAGCTTTTAAAACCTGGGAATGGAAAAGGCATTTTTACCGAATTATACAAGTGTGGTACTTGTGTTTGACTTCCGGAGGACCGAGTTAGGCTGTCTTAGTTACAGAATGTATACTGTAGAATATATTTTAGAAGAAAAAAAAATCTCAATTTTTCCATTTCTAAGGTGGCAATTTGTCATTAAAGCATGTATAAAGTGCTAAGAAATGTGCTTGTGCATAAGGCACCCCACACCCCGTGGGAACTCCATGATGCTTCTCCCCTGCTTGCTCACTTAAGAGTAGCCATCGTACTTTGATGTGGTTCAAAGAAGGGAGCGTCACGGAGCTGCCTCGCACAGTGTGTCCTCAAGTGGAAAGCCAGACGGCTGGCTTCGGTTCCAGTCCTGCAGCTGTCAGCGCTCTGTGTGGCCTTCCTAGGTCATGCGTCCTCTTTCAGGCACAATTCATGCAACTAAAACAGAAAGGTTGAAATCGCATGATCTCTCAAGTTTCTCCCAGATCTGCAATGTTACGAGCGTTCTATGCTTGGGGCGTATCATGATTGCCTATGAGAGTTTTTAACCATGGTATCAGCTCTAGAATATTAACTATGCTGCTCCAAATAGTGCTAATTTGCCTAGATGACTCTTTTCATTACCCTGTATCTGTGCTGTCCAGTAAGGAATCCACTGGCCACACGGGGCTACGAAACAACTGAAGTGTGTCTGGTCCAAATTGAGACGTGATGTGGGTATAAAATGCACACCGTGTTTTAAAGACTCATTAAAAAATTGTCTGAAATATCATTGCACATTTTGATTTAATTGCTTATTGAAACTTTATATTTTGATAAATACACTGCTAAATTAATTTTATCCTTTCTTTTCACTTTTTTAATATAGCTTCTAGAAAACTTTAAATTAGATATTCTTTTTCTACTTCTGTTGGACAGCATAAGCCTAGATAACATGAAAAATATGTACATATGTGTTTATATGCATATGTAGTGATAGGTGTTATATGGTTATAATCAAACTGCAGGTTTTTATCTTGAATATATCTTAAAAGACCCTCTGAGCCAATTGACCTCAGCCCAATCACATATTATTATTCCTATTTTTTGAATGAGGCTCCAATAGATCAACTGAATGGCCCTAAATCAGAAAGCTGGTAACAGCTGGTACCGTGCCTGTACCTCAGTGTCTGTTTTAAATGTCACTGTACAAATCCACTTTAAAAATACTCTATGTAACAGGTTCTTCCACTTTATACTCATTTTGGTCAAGTGACGTCTTAGGCTTAGAATATTTTTTGTCCATTTTAAAGACCTTTTTTGAGTCTGGAATTCTTGAACTTGATGCTGAAAGCTACTAACAACTGAGCAAAGATGTTGGGGTTTGAAATTCTGAACAGTGGAGACATGGGACAAAGAAATAGCAAAGAGGAGAGGAGGCAAAAGATGCTCTTCATCTCTAGAAGGCCTGGATTGCTGGACTGCTGGACATTGTTTTTCTATCAGTGGGCAATTAACAGAAGATTGACACCTGCTACTCCTTTGTGATCCCCTTTCCGGAATTCCTACTCTGTAGTTCACATTTTGTCCCCAGAAAGCCCTCAGTTATGTCAGACAGGCTATTAGTTACGTGAATCCCACTGTCCCTTTACATTCCTTATTCCTTATTAATTCCACATTCTATTTCCCATCTTAACTTACATCCAGCCAAATTGTCCAATACAGTATATCAACAGTTCTGCATGAGATGAAATTAAAAAAAAAAAGTTTAAATTCAACATTAAAAATGCATAGTGATATTCAGCTAATAAAATGTGAAAAAAGTGAATATAGCCCAAATTGGAATATAAACTGCCTCTAATTATAAAATTCCCAAGGAGAACTCAAAGTCCGAAGATGATTTCCCATTGTACTTTAAGTCCAAAGATGTTCAAGCTGGAAGGTATTAAAGGCCAACGCCAAATTGCCTTGCCCTTGTGAGTTAAAATTTAAAGAAGTTAAAGTCTAAAATTAATCCTATTTCACTTTTTATCCTCAGCCTCAGCTAGAGGATTGTCAGCGTCAGAGGAGACTGAGGTTCCTTTAGCGACCACCACCTGCGCTCTTTCCTTCTGGATTTTATTCCCATATTTGTACTAATTTAACACTAAACTCTCAGGGTTCTCACTTTTAAGAAGCCCTAAGAGTGAAATAAGCACCCATGGGTATCAAAGTATTGGCTCTTTATATACCGAATTTAGAGGTCAACACCCAACTCTTAAAACTGCTATCCAGAGAAAACTGTGCTCCTAGAATGTATATTTAGCCTTGCCAGAGACTGAAGTTTAAAACACAAGGCCTGTATTTAGAATGAGTCTTACCCCTACGGTTGAATCATTGTCAACCAGAGCAGAGGCTCCGTGGTATCTGAGTAAAGGAAGATATATGGAGGAAAAAAGAAAACAAACCAACCAACCAAAATCAGTTTTCTTGTTTTTGCCCTTATTGGGCTAGTGTTAGTGTATACCAGTTGTGCAGTTGAAATAAGTCTTCAACTGGTGGTTACTTTTGGTTCTATCCACTAATCGGATTTCTCAGAGGAGATGGGCTCTGGAGAGGTCCGCATCGGCATGATGGTTTTAAATTCCGTCTGTCGTTTGAGTCACATGTTTTTGTTACCTCAGCACTGCAGTGAGCACAAGCTCTCTGTAAACAGGTGGCGTGCCACTTTAATGAGCCCATTCTCAGTTTTAATGTCGTTAGGGCTGCCTAAGCCTGGCCTGGACACTTTAAGCTCTAACTTCACTTCCTTACTGTTGTAGTCCCCGAACGCAGCTGAATTGAAGTTTCCAAGAGCAAAGCCTGTATGCAGAGAGATTCTTACCCTTATGGCTGTATCATTGCCTTTTCTATGCTGGTCAGGAAAAGCTTTTCCTGTCTAGGACGCCTTGAGGCTGTAAGGTGCTCTAGGGCCCCTTGCAATCTGGCTGACCTCTCACCCCTGTCGAGAACCTCACTGCCCGTCCGTATAAGCTAACCGTAGTTCGTATTTGCAGTGGAGAGAACTTTGATGTCATCCTCTCTGAATCAGTTACTTCTCTTCTGAGGCCAGAGACCAAGATTTCTCATCTAGCTTGGCTGTGTCTGCCGGAGCCAGTTATGGAGCCTGGGGGCCTTATCGGGGCCTGGGCACATCCGCATCCAGGTTTGCCTGTTTTCTTTGGACAAAGCCACCTAAAGCTGCAGTCATCCACCAAGGTCAAGCCATCCTATGGCCAAAATATCCTTTTGTCTAAGCTTCAGCAGTTGAAAGACCATCACACAAATACAACAAGCTGCTCAGTTTAACGTATGCTTCTACAAACCGCCAAGATTAAAATGTGTGGCCCATGCACTGAAGTCCGAAGTCAAAGGCCCAGCACGCCGGCCCAATCACCCGCTCCTTGAGCGGCTTGCTCGATGGTTTTTTCTCCCCGCAGCTCATTTCTTGATTGATGTAGCCTATTCACCCAAGGTAGGTGTCTTTCAGTGGCCCGAGGAATAGCACCTCATTTCTCTGCCCAGATTATGAAAAAAATAAGAAATGTAACCAAGAAATGGAAAATCCAAACAACATCATTTTTAGTACTAATAAAATGTGGGTAGAAAGTAAGGCTTATGGTGGACATATTTGTATGTAAGTCAACCTACACTCAGTAGACCCCAGAATTAGCTGGACTCACTCTTCTAGTCAAAGGCAACGCTGAATGAGATGCATCTCCACAGGTAGGACGCCTGCCCAGGTAAGGCATCCTCTCATGAGGCTGTCTCACTTCCAAATAGAAGACAAGAGGTACTTAATCTAGCCAATTATTCTCAAATTACCAACCACATGAGTCACTCCATCTTCACTTTGAAGAAGTTTAGGGGCAGGGAGAAGCTGGGAGAGCTGTAATTATGAGTTCTGTACAACATGAAAAACATCTCAAAGTAGGGAAGCAGCATTACCCCCAGTCATAACTGTTACAGAATTATAACATAATCATGCATTCATCCGAATTTTATCTTTCACCCCCCCATTCTTACCTTACATCTAAATGAATGCACTTGATTGAAAGTCAGATTGCTTAACTTCATATTCTCAGCTGTTCGCAGTATATGGAAAAACCAACTTTTTTTCCCAGTCTCTGCAGCAGTCCACATAATAGTCTAGATTTTCACTCATATTGATCTGATCCACCAAATTTTTTCTTCACATGCTCTGCACTGTCAAGCCTGCCTGCTCATATTCACACTTCTCCATCAGTCAGAAATATCAGTTTTCAATGTTTGTCTATTTGAATCATAGTCATTCTACAAAGCCCTGGTAAAGTCCTACTCCTTTTAGAAAACATTCTTTAAAAATTTGGAATACTCAGGTAGAATGCCTTTTCCTATCTCTATTCCCACAGCGTATTGAATTACTCGTACGGAACTTACTTCACTCTTTCTGCCTTGTGGCATTGATGTCCGCCCCCATATTGGTTTGTCTTCCACAAACAAGTTTTAAGTTCCCAAGCAGCAGGGATCACACTGTTCATCACCTCTGAATGTTCACAGTGCCTCTACAATTTTTTTCTGCATTGTAAGACTCTAATAATGCATTTTGAGCTAAATTCCTTGTTCCAAATGCTGAAATTTATAGACAAGAAACGCTGGGGTGCAAGAAAAGGGCATTAGCTTAAGCCATCTGTATTAACCAGGATACTTCAGGTCCAAGGGGGGAAAATCAAGCTCAAACTGACTTAAGCAAAAGGGGAATATGGTGGTGTATAGACTAGGAGGCATTTAGGTTAAAGCCATTTCAGGCAAAGTTGTGTTTATGTTTTCAAACACTGGCATGAAGTCTCCATCTTTATCTTCTCTTGACTCCATCTACTTTTGCCTTATTTTCACATTTTTTTAAATGAATCATTTGAAGAAAGACTTACGCAGCCCCAAGCCCACCTCAAGATTTGAGCTTGTAATTCCAGGGAGAATGAGAGCGTTGTTTTCCTAATTGTCTAGAAGAGAACTCGGATTCATCCGCCTAACCTTGACTCATACACTATTACCAGGAGGCCAGATCACAGGAGTAGGATCAGCATCACCTGGACTTCTCTGAACTGATGCTGTTGTTCAGAATGTATGGATTGGGGGGTGTTTTCTCAAAGAAAGACTTGCCATATACACAAAACGGCATATGCTCATTAAAGAATTAGACAGAATTATGGCCAATCCTAGTGCAGCCATGTGCCAGCTCTTTGAAATTATGCTAAGTATTAATCCTCTTTTAAACTCTTCATAAGATTTTTGTGAGGATTAAAAAAGATATTAAATAAAGCACCTAAGATACAGAACATATTCAATACATGCTAATCTTCTTAAGAAACTTCTTACACATATTTCTTAATGTCATGCATATTTAAAATAAGTATTCCTAAAAAAAATCAACAGAAAATAGAAGAAGCAGGAGAAGATGATGAATGGAAGTAGAAAAGCCTCCTGAACACAGTGATGAGAATGTCAGAGACCACATATATATATATTAAACTGCCCTGAAATCTCTTTGGGGGAAAATATATCACTGTGTGAATACAGTTGATAATGGCAAGCATCAGAGCCACCTTAATTGTGTCCTTTGCTACAGGGAAATCCATTGCATCCAAGCATCTTTCATTTATTCATCAAAACTCATGTATCCAAGATACTTCAAGAGAAGTTGGGAACATAAATGGCATTGGGTGTATTAGCATTCAAATAGATCATCACCTCCCTTTTGTTTCCTTTTAATTCTTATATCCATTGCACCATAGGTGACTCTTTAAACTGAAGATGAATTTGTGCAGAAGGTCAAGTATTTAAACAAAGAGCTTGTGTTCACATTAGAAAAACAGGCATCGCTGCTTTGTAAATGGAGTTTAATATTTCTGAAAGGTGTCCCTTGAGGAGCAATCACAATGACCAAAACTCATTTTTAACTATGTGGGCTCACCTAGAAAACTGCACGATGGAGGCAGAGCAGTTCTGACTTCATTCCAGGTCATGATTTACTTGGCTGCTGCAAGCTGCTTCTATTTGTACTTATCAGCCTTGTGTTGCCAACTACCTGTGCCCCGCTCTCAGCTCAGCTCTGATGTGCAACTCCAACCAACTTCATGATAAAATTCTCCGGGCTAACTTTCCTGATTCCTATCACTGATTGAGCTGATTGTTAAATCTGCAGAAACTTAAAGCCTCCTGTTAAACACAGCCTCCACTAAAGCTAAATTATACATACTTACAATCAAGTCAACTATATTGAAAACATCATTAGTCCATTTATAAGACTCACTGCTTTCCAATTATTTTAATTTATTGAAAGCCTGTGTACTCTACAAGGGATTATATGCAAGATGCAGAGGGGACAATATATAGCATTTGCCCTGAAAAAGCTTAGACTATCTTCTAGAGATGCTTTTCGAACTCTGGCTTGGTGCACACCAGAAATGCCATACGTTAATAAGGGAGAAGGTAGGGATGGATCCTACGGTCAAATAGCTTTGGGGATCACTGGATTATACAAAGTAAACTATATTATTTTAATATATTTCATATATACGTGTAAAAGTTACTGTAGAACTTTTGTATTTATACGATAATGTGTTTTAAATTGCCCAAAAGGAAGTACAATAATCAATATTTTCAGATTTAGTCAAATATTAGGACAATTTTTGGCCAGATGCATCTTCTGGAGCTGAGGTTCTATAGGGTGTGAATTTGGGAAATAAAATGCTGCTGGGATAATGTGTGTACTCGTTTTGACAGCCCACTTTTTGTCATTTGCTCTTCAATTTCATGCTGTATGATGGTGGAGAAAGGTCCAAGTCATTCCTGCCCACCCTTCTAACTTTCCTCTTGGTCAGGTCAGCTTCCTGCTAACAGAGGAAAACTGAACTGTTTCCCAAACACTGACAGGCAGGAGTCAACCCCCCAGCAGGGAAAATGACCTCCAGGTGCAGAGAGATGCTTAAAATAGACTCTCGTAAGTAGCCATCCGACACTTCATTGTGAGGTAACAATTCATTCTCTTAAGGTATTTCTTGTAACAATACGTGTCCACAGGGGATTTAGTGTTGGTTAGAAGGACAGGGGGAGTAATGAAAAAGAGTAATTCTACATAAATCAAGCCAGGGGCAAATGAGGGTGATGGACTTCACCAAACAAGGGGCTGGCAACGTTAAATCCTCTGAATTATTTCTTGCTGCACGAGCTTTTGTTGAGAATTTCTCTGAAAAAATTACTGCAGGTTATCACTGTTATCTGTGGATGTTTGAGACATATTTTATCACTAGAGGAGACAACTTTAAAGGTTTGGAAGAAAATTCAGTGGGCAGCCTTACATATCAGGGTTTTGACGAAGCAGTATTTCAGCTTCTTAAGGGAAACCACTTCAGATGTGATGTGATGCCACTTACACTGAATGCAGTGTTCTTTCTGGTGTTACACACCTGCACACGCACACATGCACACACACACACACACACCAGGATTTAAATGCATGGCACAGTGAATTTTAATCTTTTATCAATATTAACATTCTGAGTATAAATAATAGATAATAGTAACTGGTATCAAATACAATAACATTATCAACTTTTCTTCCCCAATACATTCTCCCTTGGAAATCTCACATCATTGTTGCAGAATTCCTTCTTCTGTCATTGTGATGATTAGAATCAAATAGTTTTTTTTCGACCCAGAGCCTTCTCTGAATCTGCTGGCCTGCATTTCTATCTTCCTGCTGGGCAATTCCACCTGGATAATTCCTCAGTAACTCAAACTCAACATGCCTCAACTTAGACTCATTAATCTTCTCTTTCCAAAATACTCCTGTTTTCATATTTACCATTTACAAAAAAGACATAATTTTCTTCACTCCTCCTGCCCCCAAGTCAATCAAGTGCAAAGCCTTTTTCTTTACTTTCCGTATCTCTTGAACTGTTAGATGCTACCTTCACAATCCCATGAAAAAAATCATGAACCAACAAACACATTTGACATAAGAAAACAGAAGCTTTTCTTTGACTTAGGCATATCAACTAATGAGCACTTTTAGACTACTACTATGAACTTGGTCATTACAAATCAGCTGCATGACCTCCGGAAAGTCACACAAACTCTCTGTGTTCCTTTTTCAAGAGGAAAATGAGGCAAAGCAAAAGGAAATTGTAGCTTCATAAGGTGTATGGACGGTCCGAAGAGGTGACATGTGTAGGTTTGCTTTGCAAATCATAAAGCAATAAAAACACAAACAACTCAGCTTTTCTATTCTGTAACCTCGCTAATACCATCGTGTTCAAACCTTGATGATTCCTTTTCTTCTAAAGTAGTGCTAATATTTTAACAGGATTTTCATCCAGGCTCTACGGACTTTTGAGTTACTAAAATTAAGCTTTCATTTGGTTCCCTAGCCAAACTTGTTCTGCTCACCACATGACAGGCCAGTAAACTGGGAGACAAGGTATTGGGGCAAGAAATAATGACTTTATTCAGAAAGCCAGCAGACCGAAAAGATGGCGGACTGATGTCCTAGAGAACCATCTTCCTCAAGTCAGAATTTAGGCTCCTTTTATACTAAAAATGGGAGGAGGTGTGGTTATTGCAAACTTCTTGGTGTCAGAATCCTTTGTTCTTACAGCTGTCCACGTGGGTCAAGTCCTGAGGTCCCTGTAAACCTCCAATAAAACAAATATTATTTTTTAATTCTGCAACTTGTTGTCTTTCTATAAATGGGAAAATGTTAATATGCTTAAATGTCAGAGCCTTGAGGATGGGCTCTCCTGTCTATTTCAGGCTCTAGGCAATGTTCTTTTGCAAGAGGTGCAGAACCAGCCGGACTGAGCACCGGAGACAGAGCCCAGGGTCAAAGCCCCAAGAGCAGAGCTCATATGGAGTCAGATTTGTTCTTTTCTGTTACAATTTTGTTTATTTGCTCACTCAATGACTTCTTTGTCCACATGACTTTCAATAAAGACCACACAAGGCTGAACACTATGTCATGGGCTTGAAATACAGACAGAATCTGAGCCTTCTTATGTGAAAACACAGCGGCTGCACTTGCTGTGGTGAGCTAACACAAGTCACCAGGGAAGGCAAGTCTCCCAACACAGGACCTGACACCACGCAGCTGGTGCTCGCGGACCGTCGGGTACTGTCCCTCCATTACTGCTAATGGCCAAAGCCCACATTTCCTGGCTCCCTGCCCGCTTTTCTCTACATATAAAACACTGTCTTCCTTACACAAACATTTGTTTTCCTGCCTAAACAGCTAAATGTCTATGATACATGCTCATATGTAAGAATATACATCGTGGCCCCACGGATTTCAATGTTGAATGAATAAACATTGGATGAATAAAACTTCCTTAATATCACACTGATGTGAAAATAAATCCTTTTAAAGCTGTTCAAAAGCCCTTAAGGCAGCAGGCTATCTGGGTACCAGGAGGCACCTGGCCTTCATATCAGCATCCATGAAATAGAATAAGCCCTTCCACCTCTTTTCTCTCCCAGGCACTTACATTTTTCCAACCACTCATTTACATTACATTTCCTTTGAATCCGCAAGCGGTTTTCAAAAACAGCTCTTTTGCAGAAAGTAAATTAATCAGCGGACCTGCAGTTTTCACCAGGAGCAACACCACAAGGAACTCCCTGCATTTGTGAGCTCACCAGTGCAGTAACCTCAGTTTCTCTCTCTGTCTCTATCTCTGTGTCTCTCTCCATTTTTCTGTCTTTCTGTCTCTCTCTGTCTCTCTGTCTCTCTCTCTCACACGCAGACAAACAAACACATTCACATTTATGTTCTATTGTGTCTCTGTGTATCCAAGGAAATTGGCTGAGTAAGCCTGTTGGTGATGAATCACTGTGCAACTGCACTGCGAAGTTAAAATAGGATTTAGTTCAAGGATTCTTGCTTTCTTCATATTTGATTAACTGAAACCCACTGCTTCAGTTCCCCATAGTTTCTTCTATAAATATGTGCCCGAAGAACAATAACACTAGTCATAACTTATAACAATCTGCCCCACAGATATCAGAATATACCTCATGTGTAAATTTGGAACATATGAAATTGCTGATGGTCAGCTGGTTTTGACATAGAAATAAGCAACTTCTATGAGTTAACCTAAAAGGACACGCCACAACTTTGTAACTGTTCTCCTTTCCCCTCCACCGGACTGAGCACCCCTTCAGGGTGGGTATTTTGTCCTGTTCCCTTTTGTATGCAAGGCTCTGAGCACAGCGCTTGGTGTAGCATAGGTACTCATGACTGTTTGTGTGGAAATGCCTCTCTCTTAGAGAGTATGCGTGGGGATTATGCTGGGTGATTGACAGAACACTCTTTGGTGTAGATGGGGTGGGGACTACCAGGAAGGGTAACAAGCTGCGAGTAAGACCAAACTTGGGTCAACAGACCAGATCTAGAATCCAGGCTCTACTCATTTCTAGTTCCAAGATCTAAGCAATTTCCTTTAATCTCGCCATCAAATCACAATTCTTACATCTATCAGATTAAATTAATTTATATCAGACATTTTCTGAGCTTATAATCTGGCACACCGTCAAGTTTTCCTGCATTACCTTATTTAATAATCAACCAAATTAGTAAGAAATTATAGTTAATCCCATTTTACAGGTTGGAAGTAAAGTTCAAGGCTATGAAGATAGTAGGGAGTGCTACTGGCTTGGAGTGGCATTTGTCCAGCTTCTAAGTCAGATGCCTAATCATTTAATTATGATTTTCTTCCCAAGGCCTAACTGGCAAAATTGAAATGAGAATCAAGTAAGATGACAAATGCTCAAACACTAGAAAAATTATGAATAGTTACCACTGGTTGTACCCCTATGTTCATGGTCCACATTGGACTCTTACATACATTTTATATTATTTTATATTATTTAAGCTTAAACTATATCCTGATGCCAGTATTCTTTCCACCATTTGATGAATAGACTGAGACTCAGAAAGAAATCACTGCCCATAGTCACCAACTGACATGTCACAGTCTTAAGATCTTAACAACCTATAAAATAGGAATGATGGGAGCGCTGTAATTTTAGGAACTAAATGGCACGTCACATTTGGAAGTTCTGTGTCTTATGCACATGGCGGGATGCACTTGCCATGGTTCTCCCTGTCAGTGTGTCTCATCAGCCAGCAGGCATGCTAGCAAAACCTCCTTAGCTGGAAAAGTATTTATTACAGATGAGTCCTTGTGGGCAATGAACAACTGAATGACACTGGGGATAAGGGGAAGATGATGTGTTTAAATGATGATAATGGCCCAGTTTCTTCTGGTTACAAAAAGAAACTTGAAGCTGAACCTGTTGAAAAACATAGAAAATTTTAAAACTATGAAGTTTTGTTATCAAGTCCAAACTCATTCTGCTCGCTGAACGACAGACCAATAAATTGTGAGATGAGGTGTTGGAGCAAGGAACTGTGACTTTTATTTGGAAAGCCGGCAGACTGAGAAGATGGCTGACCGATATCCTGGAGAACCATCTTCCCCGAGTCAGAATTCAGACTCCTTCTATACCAAAAAGGGTATTGGGTGTGGTTGATTGTTGCAAAATTCTTGGTGTAGGAATTCTTTGCTCTTAGCATCCTTTACTCTTCCAGCTGTCCACGTGGGTCAGGTCATGGTTCCCCTGTAAAACCTCCAACAAAACAAAAATTATTTTCCATTCTGCAACTTGTTATCTTCATATGAGTGTAAAAGTGTTAATATCCTTAAAGGTCAGAGCCTTGAGAACAGGCTGTCCTGTATATTTCAGGCTATAAGCAACATTCTTTTGCAAAAGATACAAAGCCAGCACGACTAAGCCTTGGAAACAGGGCACAGGGTTAGAGCCAAAGGAACAGATCTAACATGGAGTCCAATTTGTTATTTTCTATTACAGTTTGAAGATTGAGCTTAACTGTCTCTTGGGAATTTGTGATTTGGAAGTAGCTGTTTCCAATGTCACTGCTAAAGAAGCAAGAAGAGCGTGGCCAGCAGCACACACTGTAGGGGGCTGTACAAATGGGAGGCACCGGATGCATTCGCCCCCATCCTTTCTACGGCTGCTTGTAAGGGGGCTGTGTCTCTTCCTAGACCTCTTGTCGCTTCCACCTCTCTGCTGTCTTGATAAGCTGTACATTCACGCTCTGTCAGTGCACCCTCCACTCTTGTTTATCCAAAGGCACCTACTTTAACACTCTCTCTCGGATCATTTTCTCACCATTTATATCTGAGAAGCTTTGCACACCCAGGTGTGTGGATAAAACTATTCTCCTCGGTCAGGTAAGACTTAATTTTGTAGATCATGCCGTACTCAGCGCGGCTATCTATTATTTTTGAGTTCTCTTGCTGATCTTTGTGGACAGGTCCTGGGCCCTCCCTGGTCGTCCTAAATACATCTGGATCCCCCTAAGCTCTATGTGGGCTTTCACTGATGCTCTGCCCCACCCAGTCATGTCACTCAACATGCTCAGTCTCAATCCCCTGGATTATTTCTCAGATTTCTTTCCTGTACTCTACACACTGAAAGAGTGGCAGCCTGATCTTCCCGGTTTACTACTGTGTCCTTAGGTCCCAGTCGTATACAACTGACACCAGACTTCCACGAGCACATTGCAAACTTTGTGAATTAAGTTATTTATTTACTTCATGAACAAAATGAGTTTTTCACACATTTACTTCCATCAGAAGAGTTTAACCTCCATAGATGGTGCTCAGTACAGGTGGGTTTAGTAGGCCTAATAACTCTTCTTTTAGGTGAGGATAGGGACTCACCAAGGTCAAATATTTCCCCAAGTTCACAGTCACATTGTTGAAAGGAGACCGGGAATCAGAACTCAAGCCTTCTGCCTTGAATCCAGGGCTCTCCTTCTACTCCAGCCAAGGCAGGCAAGCACATTCATTGCCTTTATATTTAGTCTCCCTTCTAATTTAGGGACCTGTTTTCAGTACTGTACCTGGCAATTTAGGTTGCATTCACGCCTGATATACGTTTCTAAATACATGCAGTAAATTTAAATGAACAAGATGCCTTGCTGAGTGGAAAATCTGGATTATTATGTCTCAAACGCAGATCAGCAAACCATTATATGCACATAAAAATAACCTTGGGGTGGTTAATATGAATAATGCTTTTTATCACCATTAAAGCAAGATTTAGATGTTTAGCCTTTTCTCACATAACAGGCTATTCATTTTAGTGCAGAAAAACTCTTAATAAAAAAGATTAATGAGATAAATAGGTTTCTTTTTATATACAGAATTTTTTCTTCTTTCTGAAATTATGTCTCCTGAAAACTCAGACGTTCTCTTTGCCATAAATTAAAGGCCACTCCTTGGCACAAAAGAGAGGACCAAACAGGTGCATTTAACAAGAGAAGATCTTAAATATTGATCCTATTAAATACTCTTGTCAGAGAACGTTTCCTTATTAACTTGCCAGTAGGTAACATTAAATCTCTGGGAGGTCTCTTTTCCTCTACGTAGTATGTCAGCTGGTAAGCATATCTAAAAATATATATGACCTGGGTTCAGCCAAAAAAAATGGAGCAGTGAAAAATAAAAGGAAGTAGAAAGCTCTCCTTTTTCATTGAAGACTCGAATAAGACAGCAAGTTTGATTCGAATTGGTACAATCTTCTACAAAATTCAAATTACGTGTTCGATGTGAGGCAGAATCCTTGATTGCCAGTAATTCCTTTAGATTTAATTTCTCCTTGGGCGTTAATGCTCAGATCCTTTGGCTTAAGACCACTTGCTTCCTGATAAAAGACAGATGATCTAGAGGAAGAGGCACATAATCTTGGCCAGAATGAGATGTCTTTGTCCCCAGGCCACTCAAGCATAAGTGCATTAAGCACTACTGCTGGCCAGTCTTCAGGATGGTTCCTAGCGATGCCTGCCTCCTGGGAGCGCCCTCCTCCATCGTATTGGGCTGACCTGGGTAACTAGGAATATATAATGGAAATCAGAGGCTATGGCGTTTGAGGCTAGGACATAAAAAAATACTGTGCCTTTTTTCTTGCTCTCTCAGATCATTCTCACCAGGAAAAGCCAGTCACCATGTCATGAGGATGCTTAGAGAGCACTTGGGTTCATACAGTGAGGAGCCAAGGCCCCCTGCCAACAGCCACGTGAGGCGTCATCTTGGGTGTGCGTTCTCCAGCCCCAGTCCACTCTCCAGATGACTGGAGACCAGGTCAACATCTTGACTGCAACCACATGAGGGACCCTGGGTCAGAAATACTCAGTTTACCTTCTCTCAGATTCCTGATGCCCAGAAACTGTGAAGTAGTAAATGTCTACCATTGGAGCCACTAATATAACCATTTACAGGGCACTTTTGTTACTAAACCCTCACTTTTGAAAGAGCATAGAATCACTATTATTACCCATTGCTGTAAATCAAGAAATAAGCCCGAAAGGCTCGTTGAGTGACCCGATGCCACATGGCTTTTATATGGTAGAGTGAGAACCCAAACTCAGGTCTAGAGAAATCTAAAATTATTATTTTTTTTTCTATCAAATCAAATTAAAAGATTTCATACTCAAAGCTCAATTCAAGCAGTTAACACATAGACAAACAAAGCAATCTGACTGAACTCTCAGGTCCGACTCCCGTGTACTTCCTAGTATCCTGCAGGAAGGAGACATCAGGGCTCCTCAAGGCAGGAACTCATTCTCCCAGATGCCTGGAGTCCAACCTGAGGACAGACCACATCCAAAGTGCAGTCAGTGTGAGCGAAAGGAGGGGTGAACAAAGGCACAGCCCCTTTGCCTCAATTGAAGACTATGCTGCAGGTCCAAACCTGCCCCAAAACTGTCTGCAAGCTGAGCTAAGACCCTTGCTGGACTATCACTGTAGTTCAGCTTCTTGTTCTGGTCCCCCTGCTTTCATCTCCTCAATGTTGGTGTTTGTAAGAGCACTTTTCAACAAGCTGCCCGCAAACAAAGTCCTATTTCAGTCTTTCTTAGATATACGTTACAGTCTGTCCTACTTCTCAGCTCATTGCCTTATTGTTGAAATGACTGAGCCAGCCTAGAGATTTTGAAGATACTGATGCTCGTGGGATAGTCCCTGAACCGGCACAGTAGTGTCATACGAGAAACAGAGAGAAATACATATTCTCTGACCTACCCCAGTCCTGTTGAACCAGAATCATGAGAGGTGGAGACCCAGTTTGCCTGTTCAATAGACCATCCATGTGCTTCTCACGCACCATAAAGTGTGACAACCATTGGTGTAAGATTTATTCCAGCTTTTAAACAACTTGGCCTTGTGTTACTGTCATATAAGTGTCCTTCAGCAGGTTGGTCCAGTCCCAGTAGCATTAGATCACATCTAATTTGAGTTCTAAACATTATAAAATCAGGTTGCAATTGAGCAGTTGTTGTGTGTAGGCAATGGGCACCAGATTCTAAATGTTTGCAACATTGCAATAAATACAAGTTTATTCTGATCAGGCTGGTGGATACAAAAGGGTATAAACTTTTGAGTCAGGAGTGGCTAGTTTGTAATACCATCTTCACAATTATCATGATGTATAAGCTTTCAGAAGTCATTTCAACTCTCCGAGTTGCAATTTTCTCATCTGTATAATGGGTTTATGTGTTCATGCACTGACTACAGAATTGCAGCTAAGATTAAATAATATAATCTGAGAAATAAAAAATCTTGGGGTCATATAGCTTATGGGGTCTGGCAATTTGCACTCTATAAATAAAGACAAGACGTACGCATGTGTGACTATAATCACCAATGCTTATATGTATTGAGTGATTAGTAGGTCTAGATGACTAACAACAGTGTATAATGTATTTGTCTCATTTGATTTCTTATAAAGAAAGCATGGTTTATGTGGAGGGAGAGGAATTGATTACAAAGCTCATACTTGTCAGATCTACTAATTCAACATACAGAATTTATTTGCAGAGTCATAGTTGAGTCACTGTTCTCTAGTGCCTTTCTCATCCTTCTAAACTAAGGAGTTTAATTTATTGATGATAACTGAGAATACTAATAGTTAACACTTTCATAGCATTTACAATATATATAAGAGGCTGTTCCAGGTATGTGCATGTGTTTGTGTGGGTATAAATAAACAATATAATATAATTATAATTAAATATGTATAACATTAAGTGTTAATGTTAGCCTACATTCATAGATGGGAAAAAATAGAGCACAGAGAGATTAAGTAACCTACCCAAGGTCACACAGCATTGTAAGAAGAAGAGCTGAGATTCGAACCTCAGTAGGCTTGTTGAGTGTCACCGTTGTGAAATACTGCCTCTCGGAGATAACACATTGCTGACATTATCCCAGATAAATGTACAGGCATTGGCATTTTATTGGTTATCACCTTGGTGCAGGGTAAACTGACCATTTGATCCTGATGTGACAGGTTGAAATACTGTGAGTAAGGCTCTCAAACACTTTCAGTGTTTGTCCAAAATCAGGAAGGTGGTATCATGGTGAACATGATCAGCTGAACCACGAGTGGGAATTTGCATAAGAAAGTACAATAATAATGATAAAGTACCCCAAATTCTGAGGTCTTGGGACATAGTCCAGTTGATCTGAACCCCACCCACTAAGTAATCATGAAGGTGGATGTGATAAATATCTTTCATTGTTTATCTTTTATGCTCGGCTGACCAAGTCTTTTCAAATTCCTTTTCGTATTTGGATGGTTTCTCACATTAAGAGGTAGAGCCTTCTGCCAACCAAAAGCAACAGCAATAATCACAGTAACCTGGTTTCTCAGATCCCTTTGCTGTGGAGGTGCCAGACTCTGACCTAGGTTCAGCCAATCTGATGACTCATGCCAGAGAATGATGAGGAGGAGAGAAACACGAAGCAGTGTCCACTAATGGGAAGAGCGTCCTTTGGCCAGAGTGTCAGAAGGGGCAGTTGTAATTATAGTTCTTCCTAGCCTCTCTTAAATGTGGTCAGCAGCAAAGAGTCGGTGATGATGACAGTGGTGGTTGCGCCACCCTAGTTCCCCAACGTGTGGGGCTTTGTTCCTTGGCTTCATCGTGCTGACTGGTGGTATTCAGCACTGTTTCTCTACTCCTCCTGGAGGTCCTACAGGTTCCCTCGTGCCTTTAATAACTGCTTTCTGTTTGAACTAGCTGGGGTCCTGTGCCACTTCACTACTGCTAAGTAGTGAAACCCTCCAAATTTAGTGGTTTAAAACAGTATTTTGCTCTTTCTCAGAGTTCAGGCTGGGCTCAGATGATAGGTTGCTCCCCTGGATTTTCCTGGGGTCACTTTTGTGGCTGCACTCATTTGAGAACTTGAGTTCAAGTGGATGTTCCAAGATGGCCCACGTATTTCTGGCAGTTAGCTGGAGCTCTTGGCTGGATGGAGCATCTAGCCCTTAAGACCTCTTAAGGCCAAATCTCAGAAGTCACAACCATTGCCTCTCCTATTTCTACTGAAAGCCGTTGGTGAGTTTTGAAGTCAAATCTTGAGTATTTTATGGTCTGAGTAGGGAAACATACTCTTAAAATTAATTATAAACAGTGAAACTGTGTGTGATAGAAGTAAATATTAAGAATGACAAGAGTACAAGAAATAGTGGAGAGGATCTGAGGAAGACAAGGAAACTTGAAACTGAAAGGTGTGTGTATGTGTAGAGAGACCTGGAAGGAGGTCATTATAAACATCCCTGCTTTGCTGGAGTGGAAATGATGTGGGAGGCTGCAGGAGGTGTAGCTGGAGGAAAAAGCAAAAGCAGGCTCACAAGGGTCCTTCAGAGTCAGGCAAAGGAGTCGTGTTCTATCTTACAGGCAGTGGGTGGACAACGAGAAATTTTAATCAGTGGTGAAAACTGGTGACATGTCTGCTTTAGGATGATCACTCTGGCAACCATGAGGAAGAGTGATGGAGGAGTGATCTGAAAGCAGGAAGACCTTTCATACCCTGGGGCTAGCCCAAGGGCATCTGAGAGCCTCTGACAACGTGTGTCTCTGGTTTTCCTTATATCAAATTTTCACCCTGAAACACTGCCCACTGAAATATCATTAAGGGACTCCCATGCATATTAAATAACTCACAGTTGGAAATGCCTGGATATTTTAAGGTAGTCTATTTGATTTGCCTTTTTCTAGTCTGCAATAAAATAAAAAATAAATGGCTCCTAACCTGTGCCTCCAGCACTCCCTCTATACAAACCCATCTCACTTTAGACTATTAGGTCAAACTGACTTCTATTCAAAGGCTAATTCTGAACTGAAGCCTGAATCTACATTTCTTGACAATACAGGAAAAATATTCCCTGTGTAGGTCTGAATTTGTCACCCATAGTCTTGTGTATTCTATCATTCTTACTGCCTATTCCTTTACTATATGGTGTGAATCATTATTGGTAATTACACATTTATCAGATTTATTTATGGTCTGTTACCACCAAACAGGGTGCCCCAGGAGCATCAGGCATACCTCTCTCACTTGTGATAATCACGTTGCTTTGCACAGTGACTGTCACATAAGTAGCAACAAATCGCTAGGTATTAGATAAATAAGACACGAGGCTTCAATGTACAGCACAGGGAATGTAACCAACGTTTATAATAACACTAAATGGAGTAGAATCTATAAACATATCCAGTCACTATTTTGTACACCTTAAACTAATGTAACATTGTTAATCAACTATATGTCAATAAAATAAATACATGCATTAAAAATTGATGGATATGCAAACATGATGGGATGGGTAAAATACCTTATTTTGTGTAAGTCCCATCTAGCAGAGAAAGCTACATGATGGCCATGTAACCCTGTGTTGTAAAAGCTAAGCCTGGAGAGATGTTGTAATGTAGTGCTAGGAGCAAGGTCTCTGAAATCTACGAGACTAGGATTCAAAACTCAGAATCTGCATGGATGGTTGTGTAACTTCAGACAAAGTGTATTAGTTTCCTGTGGCTGCCATAACAAATTTACCGGAAACTGGACAGCTTAAAGCAACAGAAGTGTATTCTCTTACAGTTCTGGAGATTAGAAGTCGGAAATCAAGGTGCCTACAGGGCCACATTCCCTCCAAATGTTCTAGGAGATAACGCCTCCTTTAATGTACCTGATTGTGATTGGTCCGGCATTCCTTGGCTCATGGCAGCATAAATCCAAATTCTGCCTCTGCCACCTCAGTCTCCATGTGGATGTCATGTGTGTCTGTGTGCATTAGTCCTGTTTTCCAAAGAAACAGAACCAATGGGAGTTATAGCCCTTTATCTATCTGTCTATCTATCTACCTATCCATCTATCTACCTGGAATTGGTTAAGAAATGAGAAATCTCAAGACCTACGGGCGGCAAGCTGCAGACCCGGAAGAGCCAGTGGTATAGTTTCAGATAAAATCTGAAGGTCTGAAGCCTAGGAGAATGGATGCTGTCTGTTCCAGTCTCAGTCAGAGTCCAAAGACAGGAAAAACCAATCTCCTAGCTCAAAGACAATTTGGTAGACAGAGTGAACTCTCTTTTTTCTATTTAGACTTTCAATGGATTGCATGAGGGTCATCTATGTAGGGGAGAGCAATCTGCTTTACTCAGTCAATCCATTCAAATGTTTATCTCATCAGAAACACCCTCAAGATACATTAAAAATAATGTTTTAACAAATATTGGCCACCCCATGGCTCAGTCAAGCTGATACATAAAATTAACCATCATTCTGTGTCCTCTCCTTTTCTCTCTTTTATAAGGACACTTTCATTTGACTCAAGGCCCACTCTAATTATTTATGGCCTCATCTTGATCCTCACTTAATTATATCTGTAAAGACCCTATTTCCATGTAAGGTCAAGTTCACAGGTAAGAGAGGTTAGGACTTGGACTTACCTTTTTTGAGAACACAATTGAATTTATTACTATACTAGTTTTCTTTAGGGTCAACATAATAAAATACCATAAATTTGGATGGTTTAAACAACAGAAATTATTTTCTCACAATTCTCAATGCTAGATATTTCCAGAGGAGGTGGTCCTACCCTTTGGAAACTTAGAAGAGATGGCCTTACCTTTTGGCTCATTCTTTATTTTTTTGAAGTGTAACACCTTTGCAGCTAGATCACTCTACTGGGTCATCCCATAGACTCACCGAAGTCTGACAGCCTTCCTATATTGTGTCCCAACTCTGTTTCCTGAAATCCAGGCTGCCACTGTTTCTTTTGGTATAACTCCATCTCTATTCCTGTCTTCTGCTGAAATGCTTGAGTAGATCCATGAGTCACATCCATAATCTCCTCATCAAATTATTTTTTTCCAGCCATACTCTTGCCATTCTCCAGAACACATTTATTTTTTCATTTTTTGTAAGATAGATAGACTGAAAGGCTCCAAATCTTCAAGTTCTGGTTTGTTTTTGCTTAACAACCCCTTCAAGTATCCCTCTCTTCTCATAAATTCTTGGACATGGTATGGAGAAACCAGTCTAAGCCTTCAATATTTTACTTAGACATAAACATACAAGTGTATCACTTACAATTTATACTTTCCTCAAAACACTAGATTTCAATTTGGTCAAGGTCTTTGCCACTTTTGTAACAAAGATTACCTTTCTTTTAGTTTCCAATAATATGTTCCCCCGTTTCTGAATGCACCAGAATCCATTTAAGATCCATTTTCCCGCCAACAATTGCTTCTGGTCTTTTTCTAGCAGGCACCTCAACACTCTTTTGGTGTCCATTTATCACTCAGTGCCAAAGGCACGCTCACATTTTTAGATATTTGTTACAATAGCACCTGACTTCTCCGTACCAAAATCTGTGTTCATTTGCTAGAGCTGCCACAACAAAATTCTAAGCCAGGTTATTGAGGGGCACTCAGAATGATTCTCTCAAATAAAGGTCACCAACTTAATTGTTTTATGAAGTCCCAATATTTGGGTCCAAACCATAGGTCATTGAATCACAAAGCCCTGAATTTAGATCTCTTTGTGGTGGTCTCCAGGGAAAATGACAATTAGTACTCTGGATTCCCACATCACACAACCGACCTTGCATACCTGCTGTGAAAGAGATGGTCCTCTCTTCTGCAAACAAGAGGTAAATAATCTTTAACAAGCCCAATCTCTCCTCTCTTTCTCATGGATCTGTTTAGTGCCTGCCAGCAATGAATCGTGGCCGATTTTAGTGTGGGAGACACATCCAGCTCCTATCAGTTTGAATAAGACAATTGGTCGCTGTCTCAAGGTAACTTACACTACAGAGGGAGGAAGTAAGTGATGAATATTTAAAGAAATGAATTCAGTTTGTGATAAGAGTAGGGATGCTAAGGATGATGGTATGAAGAATATATTGGGCTGGAGTGGAGGGAAAAAAAAGAGTTATTTCAGACTAAGTGGCCAGGAAACCTGTCTGAGGGAGACACTTGAATTGAAATTTGAATAATGAAAAGTTACCGTGTAAGAGCAAAAGTGAAGGAAATATTTCATATGAATAGAATAATAAGTTCAGACTCTGAGACAGGAAAATTGTGTCATGTTCTAGTAAATAATAAAAAAAAAATAAAAAAATAAATAAATAATGGATAGTATGATTCTAGTGCGTGACTGAGGGACAAAATGGGGTTGGAGAGATGATAAGAGTCTAGAGACCTATTTTTAAAAGATGGCAATATATTCCAGATTAAAGAAAAAAACCAAAAACAATTAAAAGATGTTAAGCCAGGGAGTGACTGAATCTAAAATACATTTTTCAAAAGATACTGTCTGCTTGCCGTCTGTGTGAAAAACTGCAACTTCTAGCTCTGGCCACAGTGAAGTAAACTCACCACAGCTGATCTCTTCTAATGATTACACAGGAACTCTGTATAAAATATAAAACAACAACAAAACAACAAACAAACAAAATAACTATCTGGAAACCCTGATAAGTAAACAAAGTAGAAAAGTGTGGAGAAAAGTCAGAATTTAGAGAGCAGTTAGTACAGAGGTGAAATTACTTTTCTTCTCACTCCTATGGCTTTTTCCCAAAGCAGGCTCAAGCCACAGGACCTCACATCCATGTCATTTGAGTCCCAGAAAGAGCAGGGAGGGCACAGAAAAAGGTTTTGAGTAAATAACAACTAGAAACGGTCCATATATCATGAAAGATATAAATTTGCAGATTCAAAGATTCAGTGAATCCTGAAGAGGATAAATAAAAAGAAAACAGTAACTAGACATAGTAATTAGCCCTTTTGAAAATTAAAGAATTAAAAAAAAAGCTATTTAAAGCAACATATAATACATTATATCATGTAGGGAAACCATGTATTAAAACTATGGATATCTCATCAGAAACTATGGAAAACAAAAGAGAGTGGAACAGCATTTTAAAATGCTAAAGGAAAAGAACCATCCACTCAGAATTGCATTTCTGGTGGGAATATCCTGCAGAAATGATCACAAATTAGAAGAATTCTTAGATGAATGACAATTCAGAAAATTAATTTCCAGAAGACCTGATCTAAAAGAAATGATACAATACTGTCTTTAGATTGAAGTGAAATAATACCACAGGGAAACTTGGAGCTTCAGAAATAAAGGCAAAGACAGCAATTTATGTGGATAACTTGTTTAAAGGTCTAGTTTGATCCCCTGAAATCCTTTAAAAGTTGCATAACTGCTGAAAGCAACAATGATAACGTTGTTTGGTGGAGCATTCAATGTAGATGACACTCTACACATGACACTGTAACATAAATATCAATGAGGAAGAGTGAACCATATTCATATGATTGTAAAACTTCTGTTCTTTCTTGAAATGATAAAACAATAACTTTATATAAACACAAAGCTTAATCCCTACAGCAACAACAGAAAATAAATAAGTAAATGTATAAAATAAATTCAACAAGATATAGACAAAAAAAACCCCAAAGGATAAAAATTAGCTAATTAAAAGGAGAGCAGAAAAAGGAGAATGGAGAAACAAAATTCAGAAAGGACAAACAGAAAACCAGTAATAAAAGGGCAAATCTAAGCCCAATCTTATCAATATCACAGTAAAGGTAAATGGCCTAAACACAGCAATTGAAAGCCATAGATTTTCAGGTAGCATACAAAAGGAAGATTTAACCATATATTTTCTACAGATAAGTTTACTTTGAACATAAAGATGCACATAGAATATTTTAAATAATGGTAAACATGATATTATTAAAAATGAACCAAAAGAAAGCGTGGATGGCAATATTAATATCAGGGAAAGCAAACTTCAGTACAAAAAAAGACGATCAGGCATGGAGAGAAAAATTACATAATAATATAACAGTCACTTTACCAAGAAGATTTAAAATTTGTAAATCTGTATGCACCTAAAAAGAGAGTTTTAGTACATGAAGTAAAACCTGATAAAACTGAGGTAGATATAAGCAAATCCAATAATTTTAGTTGGAAACTTCAACGTTCCTTGTTCAATAATCTATAGAAAATGTAGACAGAAAATTGATAAGGACATAAAAGAGCAGAACAGCCCTTACAGCAGATCTGACTTATTTGATACTAATAGACGAATTCACCCAACAACAGCAGGATACACAAGTTTTAAGTGTGCACTGAACAGTCATCAAGATAGAACATATTCTTAGTCATACAATAAAACTTAGCAAATTAAATGGTAGAAAAATCCAAAGTATTGTTTGTTATACCAAAGCAATTAAAATTGAAATCAGTAGCAGAAAGATATCTTAAAAATCTAGAAATATTTGAAAATGAAATACACTTCTAAAAAATCCATAAGTTGAGACAAACTGAAAGGGAAGTTGGAAAATATTTTGACTGAATGAAAATTGGGTGGGATACTGTCAAGGCAATGCTTAAGGAGAAATTTATAGCATTGTATATGTCTATTAGAATAAAAACAAAATTTAAAATCAGTAATGTTATCTTTCCCCTAAAAATTAAAAATAGATAAATAAATAAACTTAAAATGTAAGAACAAATTAAATCAAAAGCAGAAAAAATAAGATAAATAAAAATAATAAAGGAATTCAATTACATTGAAATCAGAAAAGCTGAAAAAAAGACAATGAAAGCAAAGATGTTTCTTTGAAAATATCAACAAAGTAATACACATTTAGGAATAATTTCATACATCTTTATAGCTATAAATGCATTGTTTTAAATAGACCGTATCTATAAAGACACAAGAAGGATTCACTAAGTAATCTAGAATAATCATATATCGAGTAACACATTTTAATTCTTATTTTTATAATTTTCAGAAGGAAAACCTCAGTTCCAGATGGCTGTACTGGTGGTTCCTACCAGACATGTGAGAAAGAAATAACACCAATACAATACAAACTCTTCCAGAAAATAAAACATGTGTTCCCACTCTGAATTTAATTTATACATCCAGAAAGATCTAAATCAGAGTCAAAAATCATAAGAACACTACATATCAGTATTCTTTATGAACACAGGTATAAAAGCAATGGGCAGAATATTAACAAATCAAATACAGAAATATACTAAAAATAATGCATTGTGATCAATTAATGGTTAATATTAAGAAAGCAGAGCAGATTCACCATTTGAAAATCGAGTAATGTACTTCACCATGCTAGCATATAAATAAATGAGAATATCTCAACAGATGCAATGAAGGTATTTGACAAAACATAACATCCATTCATAGTGAAAAATCTTTCACAAAAAGAAGCCGAAGGGAACGTTAATAGCTCTATATTTAATGGTGAAAGACAATACTCTTTTCCTGAAGAGATGTTTGTTCTCAATAGTCTAATTCATTATTCAGCTGGAAGTCTGAGACAGTGCGAAAAAGCCAATAATTAAATAAACAGATAGATAATTAGATAATAGAGTTAGGTAAGTGATAAGTAGGTAGATAGACAGACAGACAGACAGACAGATAGGGTATAAATAAAACTTTATTTATTTTATTATTTATGTATTTATTTATTTAGAAAAATAAAACTGTCTCTATTCATTATTTCCTGTGTAAAAACTCAAAGAATCAATAAAAAAGGTTCTCAAACTAAATATATTTAACAAGTTTGCAGTATATAATGTTAATATAAAAATCAATTTTATGTTTATATACTATCAATGAAATGTTAGACATTGAAATTTTAAAAATAGAATAAAAAACCATGAAATACTCAGGTAAAACTAACAACATATATGCCAAGTATGTTCACTGAAAACTACAATACACTGACAAAAGGAATTAATGTAGACAGACAGATATAGAGAGTTCATGGTTAAGAAGACACGACATTAAGATGTCAGTTCTCCCCAAATTGATCCATAGATTTAATGAAAACTCAATTAAAATCCCAGCTGGTAGACAGCCCAGAAATAAACCCACACACCTACGAGCAATTAATCTTCGACAAAGGAGGCAAGAATATACAATGGAGAAAAGACAGTGTCTTTGGCAAGTGGTGTTGGGAAAGCTCGACAGCCACATGTAAATCAATGAAGTTAGAACACTCCCTGACACCACACACAAAAATAAACTCAAAATGGCTTAAAGACTTAAACGTAAGACAGGACACCATAAATCTCCCAGAAGAGAACACAGGCAAAACATTCTCTGACATAAACTGTAGCAATATTTTCCTGAGTCAGCCTACCAGGGCAATAGAAATAAAAGCACAGATGAAAAAATGGGACCTTATTAAACTTACAAGATTTTGCACAGCAAGGGAAACCATAAACAAAACAAAAAGACAACCTACGGACTGGGAGAAAATATTTGCAAAAAATGCCACTCACAAGGGTTTAACTCCCAAAATACACAGTTTATACAACTCAACAACAACAACAAAATCCCGAACCACCCAATCGAAAAATAGGCAGAAGACCTAAACAGACATTTCTCCAATGAAGACATATAGGTGGCCAACAGGCACATGAAAAGATACTCAGTATCTCTAATTATCAGAGAAATACAAACCAAAGCTACAGTGAAATATAACCTTGCGCCAGTCAGAATGGCCATCATTAAAAAGTACACAAATGATAAATGCTGGAGAGGGGATAGAGAAAAGAGAACCCTCCTACACCACTGGTGGGAATGTAGTTTGGTGCAGCCATTATGGAAAACAGTATGGAGATTCTTCAAAGGACTAGAACTAGACTTACCATATGATCCAGCAATCCTACTCTTGGGCATATATCCAGAAAAAGACTTGAAAAGATATGTGCACATCCTTATGTTCATAGCAGCATCATTTACAACAGCCAAGACATGGAAGTAACCTAAATATCCATTCGTAGATGACTGGATAAAGAAGATATAGTGTGTGTGTATATATATAAAGGAATACCACTCAGTCATAGGATGAAATAATGACATCTGCAGCAACATGGATGGATCTAGAGATTATCTAAATGAAGTAAGTCAGAGAAAGACAAATATCATATGATATCACTTACATGTGAAATCTAAAATAATTGTCACAAATGAGCTTATTTACAAAACAGAAAGAGACTCACAGACACAGAAAACAAATTTATGGTTACCAAAGGGGAAAGGGTGAGGAGGGACAAACTGGGAGTTTGGGATTAGTAGATACAAACTACTATATACAGAATAAATAAACAAGCAGCTCCTACTGTAGAGCACAGGGAACTATATTTGATAGCTTGCAATAACCTATAATAAAAAAGAATATGAAAAAGAATATATATATATATATGTATAACTGAATCACTATGCTGTACACCAGAAACTAACACAACGGTGTAAATCAACTACACTTCAATTACAAGAAAATCCCAGCTGAATTTTTTGATAGTAATTGCACAGCTTATTGCAAAGTTTACATGGAAATTCAAATACTTGATGTAACCGAAATGATTTTGGAAATGAGGAAAGCTGGAGGACTCATACTGTCTGGTTCCAAGACTTACTCTAAAACTACAAATCAAGACAGCACAGTATTAATGTAAAGGATAAATACATAGAACTTGAAGTAGAACAGAGAGTCCAGAAATAGAGTCCACATAAATGGACAATTGGCTTTTGTCAAACATGAAAAGAGAGTTCAATAAGAAAATTGTACGCTTTTAAACATTTTTTTGAAAAAAGTCTTTTTTGTTTTTTGGGGGGGAGTAATTAGGTTTACCTGTGTATATATGTATGTATGTATACATGTATGTATTTATGTATTTACTTTAATGGAGGTAGTGGGGATTGAACCCAGGACCTTTTGCACACGGAGCATGCACTCTACCAGTGAGCTATACAATCCCCCTGTCCAAAAAATATGTATGCTTTTTAACATGTGATACCTGAAGTATTATAAAAAAAAGTTACATCCACAAAAAAAAAAAAAGAATAAGGAAGAGGCTTGACCTGTATCTTGTGTCTTCTACAGAAATGTAACTCAAAATTGGTTATGGATTTGAATATAAAATCTAAAACTACAAAACTTTGTGATCTTGGGCTAAGTGAAGATAGCTTAGATATGACATGAAAATCCTGATCTAGAAAAAAAATAGATACATTAAACTTAGATTTTAAAATGTTTTCTCTGTGAAGGATGCAGCTTGGGGAATAAAATATCAGACATAGACTGGGATAAAATATTGGCAAACTCAGATCTGACAAAGAATAGGTAACAAATTTTCACCAAAAATATATATAGGTGACAAATAAGCACATGAAAAGAAGTTTAATATTATATATGATATATAATATTATAATATACTGATATAATATGTAATATTATGATACATATAGCCTTCAAGTGCTGGCAAAATTATGTAATGACTGGAGTGTTCTCATATATTTTGCATAAACATGAAATATGGTAAAGCCACTCTGGAAAACAATTTGTCAATTATTTATAAAGTCAAATGTATACATACAATATAACCCAGCAATCTGACTCCTAGGAAATCATCAGAGAACTAAAATGCCACGTTTACACAAAAACCTGTGTGGGAATGTATATAGCGACTTTATTCATAATCATCTCAAACTGGAAACAATCCAAATGATCTGCAACTTGTGAAAGGGCAAACAGATGATGAGATATCTCTACAGTGGAATACAACTCAGTAATGAAAAAGAACAAACCACACACAACAATATGGGTGAATTTCAAATACATTTTCCCAAGTGGGAGAATATGATACTGCCTATATGATTTCCTAGAAAAGGCAAATTTACAGAATGGAAAGCAGGTCAGAGTAATCATGAACGGGAGTTGAGATTTACTAGAAAGGAGAGAATATTGGAGGGCAATGAAACTATTTTTAATGCATTCTTCAAAACTCACAGAGCGGTCAAACGGTTATTTTACTGATTGAAATGCAGATAAAGAATGAAAGATCAGAGTGCAGGAATGAAGATTGAATGCTGGGACTAATTTAAAAAGAATTTACAGCAATCAAGGCAAGACAGGAAGGTTTGTGCTGGAGCAGTGGAGTTGGAGAGCTGTGAACAGATTCCAGAGGTCTTTTCAAAATTTAACTGAAGAGTTTTGCAGTGATTGCATGCCATAATGGAGGGAGAAAAATCACGTAGCAGTAACTCGTAGTTTGGGGCTGGATCAATGAGCAAGTCTCAAGGACATTTACTGAGACTAGAAAAGGGGACGTTTTGGAAGATAGTTTGATAAAAGAATTCAGGAGTTGTACTTTGCAAAAGCTAATAATTAGATGCCTCACTTATCAACATGTGGATTCCACGACCCCAAATCAACCCATTGAACAGATTTTTCTCAGTTTCTCAATGCACCACATATATATGTGTGTGTGTGTGTGTGTGTGTGTGTGTGTGTATAAATCATTAATCCATCCTGTATATGAATTTTCCTTTTTATTTTCCACACAGAAGTGTATAGAGTGTATACAATGTGCTGTATAAATTTTTGTTCATCCCTGATCCCTTTCTGTAACAAAACTGTAAGCATGAGGGTAGTTTTCAATTTTATTACAGTAACTTCTTCCTTGGATCCTCTATATGAATTTTATCTAACCCATGAGTTTACAGGCATTACTGAGAGTGTGTTATTTCCTTAGCACCATGTTGCTCTGCTGAGACAAACACTTGTTCACACACCATCCCCCCATTAGGGATGAAAGGACAATTTAATTAAAAGGAGTTTATGTGATTTAAGGTAAAAATTGTCCTCTGAGTCGATGACAAAACACAAGTTTCATGTGAGAGAGATGCTACGACTTGAGCCTGGAGGCTGGGGAAAGGTCTGCCCGCCCTGAAAGCAGAGGATGCCAGGCCCCTCTTCCCATTCCAAAATGTGTGTTTATTTATGCTGAAGAGAAAACAATTGAACCGATGTGTGTACAATGCTTTGTGAACTGTTATAACCCATATAATTGTCAGTTCTACCATTATCTTTATTAATGTGCATGCCATTATCCCCTCAATCCATGCACTCTGGCTGTGAAAACGGGGTTTTAAAACCAACATTTGTAACAGGCTAGCATTTGCAAAGATGGAAACAAAAACCACGGCGATGTAAATCGGACGCCTTATTAGTGTTATGGTATGCTTCTTTGTTATTGTCCGCATGGTAATTATAGAAACAGGACAAGGGAATGGGAAAGAACATGGGTCTGGGACTGAGCAGATTTGTGTTGTGGATTTATCTCTCCCAATACTTAACTCCATGACCTCAGCAAGGCTTTTTTCTCTCCCTCTCTGGTCTTGAGATTCACCGTCTGTAAAGAGGAGGGGCAGGACCACTGCTCTCCCAGTGTCTGTTCTCATAGAGCATTGCGTGGGAGTGGATGTGCTGAACTGATGTAAGCACATCGATGAGGACTTCATAATACACTTCATAAGGACGTGGCAGAGCCAGAGAAGAAAGTTGGGAGCAGCAGTTCTCATGGACCTGAGCCCTGTGAATGGGGAGGAGCACCCAGCACAGCTGGCCCGGGCCGGGAGGCTGCACCGTGTGATGCTGTGCCAGCATCTGGCCTTGGGTGTGTCAAGTTACTGAGGAAGAAAATGGTACATAGATTGGCTGGACTCAGCCTGTTACTTTTGATGGTTACAACACCCAAGGCCTCACACTGAGCTCCAGTATTAATAACTATGTGCAGAATTGTAAAGTTTACAAAGTGATTGCCTATTATTGCCTCATTAGATCCTCACATTAACCCTGAAATGCCATCATTCTGGGTTTACAGTCTGGGAATCTGAAATTCAGGGAATTTGAATAGGGCAACTGAGATAAAATAGGTGGGAAGTGACAAATTAAATTCAGGTCTTCTGATTCAAAGTCAAGAGCGCAGTCTCTTTGGACCACAGGCACTGCTGTGGTACAAGCAATCAAATGACGTCTCTGCGCCACGTCCAATAATAATAATTCATGTTTATAGACCATTGGCCCTGTACAAGGCACTTTAAAGTGATGGACCCGTGACCAGGCAAAGGCATAATGAAGCCTCAGTAGTTAAGTCCTGTGCTTCAGTGCTGCTGCTCAAGTGTGGTGCGTTCAAAGCCATGGGACCCCGTTGAAGATGCAGGTTCTCATTCAACAGGACTGAGGCAGGTCTGAATTCTGCCTTTGTGCCTGACTCTCAGGTGGGGTCAATGCTGCTGGCCCAGAGGCCACCCTGTGGTTAGCCAGCCTCTCCAACACAATATCAAGTGAACAGTTCACTCAAGAAATAGCGTTGAGTTACTTTCCATGCTTGAGTCTCTGAAAACAAGCATATGGTGACTTTTGAAGGCAAAGAGGATGCACTCAAAAGTTTGAAAAGAAAAGTGATTGACATCCATTAACATGAAACAATTGTGAACTGATTTCAAAGACTTCTGCTTTCAAAATATCTAGCTTTGAACTTCATTCAACATTTTTATAAGATATGCCTCTGAGTTAAAATCCTAAATGCATTTGCTTGACCTTAAACATTTTGCTATGCTGAGTATTAAAGTTTTGCTAATTGAACATAGTCCATAAGACAGTTAAATATTTTTATTTATTTAATAAGTCAGGGACACTTTTTGGAGTAAGGAATTAATTACTTTTGATAAACTTGAAAAATATTATAAAATATGAAATTTATCAAATTACTGAATATATTTAATTGTAGGTTATATAATCTGAATTATTGATCCAATAATTATTCATGTGGACTATTAAAATGGATTGATTCATCTTTTATTTTATCACTTTAAACAATGTTTACATATTATTTACAATTTGAAAGCTAGGAATCAAAGACTTTTTAGTGCAAAATATTTCTAATGTAGGGTAAGTCTTTGTGGGAGTCCAAAGTAACATTACAGAATAAAAAATTAACTAACTTTAGATTTCAGTAGGGGAAAAATAATATCCTTTTTCTTCAGTTAAATATTTTAATTGCAGAACTGTTCACTGGGAGTTATGAACCTTTCTAGTGTAACGGAAATATTTAATACAAAATATAAAATATTTTAAGTGCTCTGCAGGTTTCTCAAAAAAAGAATTGAAGAGGTGTTCTTTTTCATCTTTTTTTCCCCCCTTGGCTCCTAGAAAAGAGTTTCTGCCTTAATTAAGTCATTTTTACTTTTATATTAAGAACAAGGGGGAAGAGAGAAGAGATCCGAGACGGTGCTGTAGAAAGACCCTGAGCTCACCTCCTGTCATGGACACGCTGCGTCTGCATTTAAACATAGAGCAGTTCTTCTTGAAGAACACCTGAGGGCTGATTGAACAGCTACTGCACTGGAAGGACCACATAGCAACTGGTAGAAAAGATGAAGACATGATATCCATGGGAACCGCATCCTCAAGGCAGTAGGGAGTATACTGCTGAGGGGTCCAGTGCAGACTTACCCACTTTGGGACCCAGAGAAATAGCAGAAACTTAAAGGGCACATAGAATATAGGGAAAGGAAATCCATTTGTTAACCCGAGAGCTTCTGCCAAATGTACAGGAAGCTGCTGGAGCTCTCTCCAGGGCTGGAGGCACCTGTGAGCATCATTGTTCCCGTCCCCCAGGGACTCTCCCTGGCACATACCCACTCCAACTTCAGCCACCCCACCAAGTCCGCCTTGGGCACAGCGCTCCCCAGCCTGCCTGCCAAAGCTGCCGGCTTCAAGCAGTCTACACAGGGGACTGACTGTCCCACACGGGTCCACTCCTTCAGGACCAGGAGAGGCAGCTGTTTTGCCTAATTCATGGAAACAAAAGCAGAAAGTTAAAATAAATGAGGAGACAGAGGAATATGTTTCAAACAAAACAAAATAAAACTTTAGGAAAAACAAAACAAAGCAAAAAAACTAATAAAACAGAGGTAAGTAATTTACCTGATAAAGAATTAAAAACAAAAATATTCTGAGTATGCTCTCCAAACTCTGGAGAATAATGGAGGTACTACTCAGTGAGAATTTCAACAAAGTCTTAAAAAATACAAGAAAGAACCAATCAGAACTGAAGAATAAAACGCTGGAGGTGAGGGTAGGGTAGGAAAAATGCAGAGTTTGAGAACTAACCAGTGACCTAGAGTGAGGAAGGGACTTGGATGGAAAAAAGGCACTTTGTGAGATGTATTTAGGAAGTAGAACCAGCAGGGACTGGTTACTGAGTAAAGCTTATGCAAATTCTACTTGTATTGAAAGGGTTTAGGATGACGTCACTGTATCTTCAAAGCACTGTTTTCCCCTTAAATATGAAAGATTTTAATAACCTTTCTGCTGAAAGCATAGGTCATGCTTGGGAAAATCGAACATCTTCTGTCAGGCAATTAAGCAATTTAGATACTTACTTTAATTAACAATTTTGCCCAAACGAAAACCCATTGCATAAAAGAGCTTTTAATGCAACACAAGAATTAGCTGGGAAAATGCAGGGTGGTAATACGGGGTAAGAACGAAGGGAATGATGACTTCCTAAGCAAATAGACAAAATGACAAAAATGTAAGCCACCCATGAACTATCTGGCAATCTAAACGGAAGAAAATTATTCTCGCTGCTTTAAATCATACTGTTTTTCACGTTAGAGAATGAACTTTAATTAGAACATCACTGGTGTCAAATTAGTAATAAATGTTTAAGGCAAACTGAGATAACGGAACTATGGGAACACTGCCACTGATGTAAAACCCGCTGTAAATTGTGAAGAATTTACATTTTCCATTAGCGCACGGTCACGAGCATAAAAATGATAAAAGGCTACATACAGCGTGGATGTTCTTCGACACAGTTGAAATTATTGCAGAGAAATGGCATGTGTAACACCTGAAATTTCTGGAGCTCACGGATGCGTGGGTGTGAGTCTGTTAGCTGTGCACCGTCACCCTAAAGCTGGGCTCTCTTGTTTGCGAAGCGGGAGTGACGCCTCCTGTTCTCACAGCACAGGGGTCTTTAAGCTGCACGTGGGGTGGCGATGTGACCCCATGGAAAGACCACAGACTTGGATATCAAAAAATTTCAACTCCAGCACTCTGTGTGCCCCAGGGCAACAAAACCTGTGTTTCTGAATATCAGCGTCTTCTCTTGCAAAATGAAGATGAAATGCCTTTCTCAAACTGGTTGTTGTGAGACTTACATGACGCAAGTAAAAATGGCGGCACATGGAGGGTGTTTAATAATAGCAATTAACACACTTACTAAGGAACACGAAGATGTGTTGTACACACGGTAGACATTAGGGGTCATTTTATTTACTTTTACTTTTGTCCCATTGGCATCATTCACATGCTTTACTTGATAATATAAACACAACCATGAAAAGGCCTAATCTCTCTTTCTTCTTGAGACATGGCAGATTCTGGGTAAATAGCTAATGTCTCTATGAGTCTATGCTGGTAGATTAAAGATGGCCACACCTTATTTGTCACTCCTTTAGCCAAAAAGTAGAGTCTATTTCCCTCCCCTTGAACCTGGGCTGGCTGTGGCTGATTTGACCCTCAGAGCACAATGACAGTGATGCTCTACAAGTTCCAGTTTCTGAATTCCGCCTTTGGGAAGGCTGGCCATTTCTTCTTTGTCTCTGGGAGCCCTGAGTCCCCCAGCTCTCTTGCTAGAGAGACCATGTGGACGAGATTTGCAGGTAGAGGGGGATGGGCACCACTAAGACCGACCTTCCAACTGTCCCTTCTGAGAATAAAGCCACCACTTAAAAATCACAGAATGACCCAACTGATGCCACATGGAGCAGAAGAATCGTCCAGCTGAACTCTGCTCGAGTTCCTGACCCACAAAATCATGAGAGATGGAAAAGGATTGTTCCTGTAGGTCAGCTTGTTGTACAGCAGTAGACAACTGAAACGCCTGTCTCTTCAGGTGCCTGCTTCCCACAGGGGTTCTCTCTGACCCCCCTGTTTGCCGGGGTACCCTGTTGACATGCTCTGTTTGGTAAGGATCTTCCAATGTCCGGTAGCAGGGGTCGGTCACATGCATATCTGCTAGTATTAGGGGTCTTTGCTCGAGGAAGTCAAAGAGCTGACAAGTAGATGAATCTCTGCCTGTCATACTGAGGAACGGAGATGTTAACTCGCTAGCCATGATGACCATCCTCTGGCTTTTCTGGAATTTTCCTTTATGATTATTCTTTCTACATGATATTTTCACTGCCTGGGAAATGGCATTTCTTTTCTCCCCTCACGGCTCATCATGAATATTAGCTTTGTTTGTATATTATTGTTATTTTATTTCTGTATTAACATTCTAGGGAGAAATGAAGGTAGGAGTATCCCAGGGTCAAGTGAGAAATGTAAAACCTCTCAGCATTCAAATGGCCTCTTCACAAAGAGAGCTGATCAACTCTAACGTGGCATTAGCAGCTTAAAGCTGTGTCCCCAGGATGTCCCCAGGCTCCTTAAAATGCCTGCCTAAGAAAGTTCAAGGGTGCCAGGAGAACTCACTGTTTTAGCCAGAATTCGATGATAGGACTGCAAACCCTGAGCCTCCTTTAGAGCAGTTAAGTTTGCAGTGAGAAATCTTTCATCTGCCCTTTGAGACAGGAATCGTCTACTGTCTCCTCAAGAGCCTGGAACAGACTCTGAAATGCAGAAAACCCAGGAGATAGCTCTAACCCTCCCCTCCTCCCGGCCAAGACCTCATGGGAGACTTTTGATTCCCTGCTCCAAATTTCACAACTACGGTTCTGTCATCGAGAAGTTTGCTTCACAATATTGTCGTTTGACGATGCCTCATTTTTTTAAATGCTGAATTAATGAAAACTGAAAAAAAAAGAAGTTTGTTTCTCCTCCCTCTGGAAGTGCCAATTAGCAAACACAGGTGATGTGGTCACGGGAACCAAACCTGCCCTCCAAGCCCTTTAGCGCCCTTCCTTAAAAACACCCCAGCATTTAAAAAAGTCTCCTCCCTTTTGTTCAGGCAAAGTTGAGCTCAGTTTACACCGAAACTTCTTCCCTGTTGCACTATTCATCACTGAATAGAATCCTTCTTTAGTGTCTGGCTTGGGTTCTCTTTGATACAACAGTTCATGAGGGAGAGAAAGAAAGAGAGAGAAGAGGAAGAGGGAGAAGAGAGATGTTTCTTATGAGTGGTCCTATGGATGAGTGGTGAACCCAATACAATAAAATGTTCAGAGTTGATTGGACCAGACTTGGGGGGCCTTATGTGACATGAGGAGGAGTGTGAACTTTATTATGCAAAGAACAGAGATACAGCTTATAAATGGAAGTGGTCCTTTGTGATGGCAGAAGTCCCAGAACTCAGGGATATATTTTAATCTCTCGTCTGCTATCTCTGTCTTTTCTTTGATATCCTTACTTATTACTAATCTTCTTCTCCATCATTTAGAACTCTTATCATGAAAGACCCTTCTTTTTTTTTTTTTTGTCCCTTTGTATCACCTACTATGAACTTCAACAAAGTCAAGTCTATATTCATGTTGAATGTTGGATGTATATTCATCCACAGCCAAAATCTCTTCCACCTAGTTTGACTCTGATGATCAGCTGCTTCAGAATTTATACCAATTCTTTAAGGAAAGGAATCTGCTGATCTAACTCCAAATATTTTCCAAAGTGAAAACAAAACACATAATGCCAGACAAAAGTCAGCAGCAGGAGGTCTGGAATTCTTCCTCATGATGACTTAGAGTGCTTTCCACAGATAACCTACGAGGTGTGTGTATTGTTTCATTGTAAGAGTATTCTTTTGTTAGCTCCTTCATTCAGCAAATAATTTCTGAAGACTGCATTTCCTGGCAATAAACTAGAAAATCAATACCAAATAAGATACAGTTACAATCTTAAAGGACGCCAGAAGCTACATAGAGAAGACAGACAGACAGACACGGACAATTTTAATGCAACTTATATGTCTGGTCCATTTAAGTAAGTACTGGACTTGTCTGATCATAAAATTGACTGTAGAGATCATAAACATTGAGGTTTACAGGCACCTCCACTGGAAGTTTTGATCGTGCTGAGTTGGATCTGGTCTAGGAACCTGTTTTTCCCTCTGTGTGTATGTGTGTGTGTGTGCGTGTGTGAAGATTGGCAGGTCTTAGAAACATTGAGTTGAAGGTTAGCTTGACATGTTACGGGAATGAGGAGGAGGACTCACCATAACCTGGATGAAGAGAATGGCAAAAAGGAAGGGACAGTGTGTATGAAATTTTTCATCATGTGTAGAAGTTCCCTGAGCAGATTGGGTGAAGGTGAGTCTATGTCAAGCATAGTGAACATTCTGTTCCAAATTATAGAAACATGATCTTAACTAGTACATTTGAGGAAAATAAGTCACTGGGCTTTTGTGGAATTAATGAAACTATAAGCCTGCAGAAGAGTCCAAGACTGAGGCATAAAAACATAAGAAGAGGATTGTCAATGAAGGGCTTTCTAAGCCTTCATAGGAAATTTTGAAACTATCTATTGAATGAATTACACATTCTATTCTATATCTAGTGAATGAATTATTATTATCTATTGAATGAATTATTATTATCTGCTGAATGAATTATTCTGATCTGTATCTACTGAATAAATTAAACACAGGGTTGACATGTAGCAAAGTGGAATGCAAACCAAAGATAAGGTAACAGTAGACCTTGAACTATGTAAAAAGTTCTTAAAATAGTCCTGGAGACTTCTGATGAGGAAATAGATTACACGTACTACGGGGAAATGTTAGTGTTTTCAATCAACCAAATCTAGTCCCCTTTCTGCCCTTGACCCTAGATATAGACACTTAACTATGACGACTCTCTTTTTCTTCACTAAAACAGAGGTGATCATAATTGCCTTTCAAGATTCTATGAGAATTAATAAGTAAAAAGGAGACAAAAAAGCCACATGTAAATCTGGTGGTGACATGACGCAGGACAGAGATACGGGAGCATTCAGAAGGCTGGTGTATATGTTATCTGATTTAATTTCTTCATAATTCCCAGATGCCAATTGTTATACTCACTGAAGAAATGAAAACACTGAGACTTATGGAAGCTGTTTTGTCTAATTTAATCACAATAAGAATAAAACAGAACGAAGCCAAATCGCTAGTCAAGATTCAAACCCACCTGTGAACTTCAAAGTTGCAACTCCTCTTGTCCACTTTACTCTGCCCAAACTTGCCCCCAGAACAATTTGCCTGAGTCGTAGAAGGGACTCGGATGTGTTCTTTCTCATTCTCACCACTGCCTCACACTTTCCACACCCAGGCACAGGCAGACTGTGCGTTTCTGCTTTATACTGAACCTCTGTTTCTCAACTTACAGTGACATTCTCCTTAATAATTGATGCAATGCTCCTGAAGTATCAAGTTATGATTCACTTAAACAAACTTTTTTAAGCAAATATCTCATTAAACAAATACAGGGCAGTAGAGTTACAAACTGTCATGCATAATGTTGTAGAAATAAAAATAACTACAGCCTGTACTGGCTTTCCATGGAAGGACACACTATTCGGAGGGGTAAAGGCAGCAATCTCTGGAGTCAGAAGATCTGGATTCAGAATTGCATGTCTACCACTTACCAGCTATGTGAAAGTACCTTATGCCCCATGGTCTCAGCTTCCATTCTATAAAATGGAGATAATTATAAAATCTATATCCTTTCTTATTGTGATTAAATCAGATAATGTCTGTACATGTAAAATGCTTAGTACCCAGAGCAAGTATACAATACCTTTCAGCCACATCAACATTATCATCTTTACCAGTTTATTATGTTATTGTTGTTATTATTAGAGGTTCTATTGTATTTATTGCATGAGTTTTGGAAATAACTAACTGCTACGCAGGATGAGTTGAGCTGGTTATAACAGATGCTATAAGAAAGGTATAATTCTGATCAAAGGATAGAGAATGATGCTTGAAAAAGAAGACTTATCATTGGGGTGAAGGGTGCCCTGAATTAACAAAAGGTAGTCAAATTTAAATCCTGACTGATTGGCTTGGCTACAGTCCTTTTGACTCTCCTGAATCTTATTTTTTGTTCCCCTTGATGAAAATGAGAGTGTACGCCCACCGTATGGTGCTCCTTGTGGTGTTGCGAGGATTATCTGAGACAGCATTTGTTGAATTGCTGGGCCCCCTATCTCTTCCCTGGACCCTTCTGGAGGCAGAGCCCCATAGGCCAGCTCCTGTCCACTCTGGTTTTCCCAGATTCTCCACTGGCACACAGCTCCGTACCAACTTCAGTTTTCAGAGCTCCAGATTTCCTCCTCACCACTTCTCCTTTCCCCAGAAAGCTCAATGAGCTTCTTAAAAACTTTCTTTCACACTCGATTTACCTGGTCAGGTGTGCACTTTAAAGCCACCAAGCTTTGATCAAACGGTCTCCTCATCGAAGGCCTCATTCCTGTGTTCAATGGAATTCTGTTATTTTCTGCTTGTCTATCATTTGATCTGGAATCGGCCCTTTAGATGTAAATACATTCTGTTTTTCTCCTGTTTTTCTGCATTTTTGTTTGGTTTGCATATGCCCTATTCTGGAAGATCAAGTCAGTATTCCTATGGACCCTAACTCAAGCTCCAAGTCCTCTTTTGAGCATTTAAAACATGCATTCCAATCACTCAGAAAGGTGCATGTGGCAATAAATGGATCTTCTCAGAACCATCCCTCATTCTACCAAATCAAAGTGTCATTAAAAGTAAGTATAATGGCACATGGTGACCTTGAGCTGGGATGATCCTCATAACCTAAATTCTTTGATTGTTTGGCTAGGATGCTAAACGGAGTTAACTTACTGATCCTTAGGAACCAGGTGAAATGTACGCAGCAGTCCATGTATATAGGACACAATACAAAAAAAGAAACAAAAACCCATGAAGTCCAAACCTAAGCTCAGTAGCAAGTCCTTTCCCCTTGGAGTTTTTTAGATAGTTTCCCTTGAAACATCTGAAATAATTATCAGAAATGACCAGCATAGCGCATATAATGCCAAGAACATTATGGGTCATTAGCAAAGAATGTGGGATGATGGTCATGCTGATGACCATCATCACAGCGTACAGATCTTGGCATTCTGGCTCCCCAGACAGCCACACCCAGGTTGAAATTTCTTTACTGAGCCATGTTATAATGTATTCTTTTGCTTTTATGAAAATTTCCAGCAAGTTCCATGATCGGCTAAAAGTTGGATATTCATAGGAAGCAGATGAGGCAAGATAACTGAGCACACTTAGTCTTGAGATAAGATCCGTCTGGTACAGGCATGCGGTTCCTTAAATCTGCGTTTGCCACGTGTGACTATTTCTCGGCAGCGATCGCTGATCGGGACTTAGTTTGAAAGGCGGTAGTTTGAAAGGCGGACTTTCTTTTTGGGCTTGTAACTCTCTTCATAGCTCCCTCCATTAAGCAGGGATGACGCTATATTTGTAATTGTCTTTTTACATATTTATCTGTCTCTTTGGACTGCAGGCTTCTCAGGGGCAGGACCCTACCTGTGACTTGTTCATCTGAGAATACACACCAACCAATAGCAGAGCCAGCAGAAGCCAATGGCTCAGTTTAGAGAGAAGAAGGGAAGGAGAGACTGACTTTTGCAGGAGATACAACTTTAGGGGAAACACTCAGAACTGAGGGACGCAGGCCTCAAGACTCTCAATGAGTTGACTGAGACCCCTCTTAGAACCCCTCACACTTTACACAGGACTTCAATGACTCAGGCCAGGCTGGGGGCCCTGGCTCCACAGTCAAACTTGCCTTGAGTAAGTCATATCATACCTTTAATTAGTATCTATTGGTAAATTGATTTTCTTATTCATGTTTTACTCTATAGGGGGAGTTTGAAGATTAATTAATTAGTGTACGTGAAGTGCTTCGATTAAGGAAATTGCCATTAGCTGAAGATAATGGCAACTGAATTCTCATCAGTTGCTACTTGGGAATGATCCAGTCACTGCTTTCTTAAAACATTCCTGACAATTGCTCCAGCGTTCTCCAGAAAATCCTGTATCATGGAACACTCTTCCAGAATAATTAAGTTTATGATCCTAAAAGTCTGACTCTAGTCATTAACATATCTGATAATTCATCTCAGTCATTCCTTAAATGGACCTACACAAGGTTAGAGCTAATGGCGTTTGAGATCCCTTCCCTACAGAGCCAGGAACTGAGGCTCAGGGAGATTAATTAAACGGCCCAAGTGAAATATTTCTTTAACAGCAGAATCAGGACATAAATTAGGATATTTCTTGAAAACAAGGGCAAAAGTTCTCCCCTTAAATATCATTCCATACCCTACTATTACAGATGAAGAAATGGTTACCCAAAGTGGTGTGATTCAAGGTCATATCTCTCATTAGTGGCCGACGTGTTCTTTGTATTTTATGATGAAAGAAATGAGTTTTTGCTAAGAAACATGGCTTCAGAAACAATAACATTTAAAACATAGTGCTTTACAAAATATTTTTACTTATATTATCACATTTAATTTTTTAAGCTTCTTGCTAGATAATAATTACCATTACCTCTACTACCATGATGTAGTACACCTTAAACTAGTGGTTAAGTGTGGCTCTGTATATATAGTCATACCATGGACTATTATTCAACTAAGAAAAAGGAATGATGTTCTGGTACATGCTACAATGTAGACAAAACTTGAAAATGTTATATTAAGTGAAGTAGACCAGACACAAAAGATGGATATTGTATGATTGCACTTATAAAAAATATCTAGAATGAGTGAATTCATGGAGATGGAAAACATATTTCAGGTTATCATGGGTTGGGGGAAAAGAAATGGTGACATTGTTTTATGGGTATGGATTTTCTGTTTGGGTGATGAGAGATTTTTGGAAATAGATAGCGATAATGGTTTCACCACATTACTAGAAGTAATAATGACTTGTAGAGATGCTATTATTAATAAGTTGAGGAAGCCTAGATTTAATTTTCTCCAATTTGGATCATAAATTCCTGGCAAAGTCTGAACTCAGTCTTAAGTCCTTTTACCCTCAATGTCTGCATTCTTTATTTTATTTTTTAAACCACACTTTTGGAGTTCAAATCAGAAAACTTCTATAAATTATATAAATGAATAATGTTATCTTTCTCTTTTCCAATAAAGTCATAATTACTTTTCTATTAAAATATGTGTTGAGATGAGGCTTAATCTCTGAGAGACAGATACACAGAAATAAGATGGGAAATGAAGTCCTATGGAATAGAAATTCTGTAGATGTAATGTTTAATAGTGCAATATGTATGTCTTCAATTTCAAAACTTCAATTTTCTCTTTTTTGAAATACGTGACTCGGAAGTTCAGATGATTTTTTTCATTTCAATCTTGTTAAAAAATTGTGCATTTGAGTCTATAATGATTTCCTGTGTGTGTGTGTGTGTGCATGTGTATATATGTATTAGATCATAGCAGATATTAAGTGGTAGTTATGATAGGTAATTCTGGGTTCTGTGTTATAAGTCATCAAAATGTGCTACCTCTTTGCAGAAAGTACATAAGTGTAGATTGGAAAATGGATGGAAACCAAAATGAATTTGGTCCAATAGTCCTACCACAATGTAAGACCAAGGTATTGGGCGTAGGTCAGATGGGAGTTTAAATCCTGAATTTTAATCTATATGAACTTGGGAAATTCATTAGGCATCTCTGAGTGTTACCTTCAAAACCTGCAATTTGGGAAGAGGAATGTCTAATTCATAGTTTTATTGTGAGATTTTGTTTATACAGACAATTTAGCTATAGTGCCTGCCACAGAGCATGTGCTCAATAAATAGCTATTCTGTTTATTACCCTAGTTGAGCCCGAAACATGTCTACTGATCTACTTTGATTACCTGTCCAGGTTTATACTTTTATTCTTACATGTTTTCAAGTTAGATTGGATTTTAATTTTTAATCTCTTGTTTAGTGTTGTGTTGATTTCACTTCTCATCTCTGAGGGTTAAACCTAAATTGAGTTTAGGAAAATTCCATTTACAACAGCATAATAAAGACTAAAATGCTTAGGAATAAATGTAATCAGGCTGGTAAAATTGTTGTACACCAAAAACTATAAAACACTGATGAAAAAGGAATACAATACATGAATAAAATGGAAAGTTTTCATGTGTGCACTTGTTAGAAGACTTAATACTGTTAAAATGACCATACTACCCAAAGAATCAATGCTGTCCTCATGAAAACATCACTTTTTTTTACAGAAACACCAAAAGCTAATTCTAAAATTCATACGAAAACACAAAAGACTCAGAATAGCCAAAGTGATTTTGAGAAAGCAGTGTAAAGCTGGAGGTATAATACTTTCCAACTTCAAAATGTATTACAAAGCTACAGGAAACTAAAACTATATAGTACTGGAATAAAGACAAACCTGTAGACCAATGGAACAGAACAGAGTCCAGAATTAAACCCATGCATAGAGCATACCCAGTAAACTGACCTTCGACAAGGATGCCAATAATTTAAAATGAGGAGAAGATAACGTTTTCAACAAGAAGTGTTGGGAAAACTGGATATTCACATGCAAAAGAATGAAATTGGGGCCCTATCTTACCATACACAAAAATAAACTCTAAATGGACTAAACACTTACACATTAGACCTGAAGCTGTAAAACTCTTTAAAAAAAAAAGTCATTAGAGGAAAACCTTCTTAACATCGGTCTTGGCAATGATTTCTTGGATATGACACCAAAAGCACAATCAACAAAAGCAAAGTTAGACAAGTGGGATTATGTCAAACTAAAAAGCTTCTGCACAGCAAAGGAAGCAACCTGCAGAAGAAAAGGCAATCTAAAGACTGGGAGAAAATATTTGCAAACTATATATCTGAAAAAGGGCTGATTTCCAAAATGTGTAAGGAGCGCCTACAACTTAATGGCAATAAAACAAAACACAACACAACACAACAACATATAACAATTAAAAATGGGTAAAGGACTTGAACAACTATTTTTCCACATAAGATATACTAATAGATAGCAGGTGTATAAAACAATGCTCAACATCATTAATTATCAGGGAAATTAAAATCAAAACTATGGTGAGATTCCTCCTCAAAGCTGTTAGGATTACTGTTATTTAAAAAATCAAAGATTACAGGTGTGGAGAACTGCATATGCCATTTTTGTACATTGTACACTCCTGGCACTTTTGTTGAAGGTTGGTTTATTGTATATGCTATATGTGTGGGTTTAATTCTGGGCTGTCTGTTATGTTCTATTGGTCTATAGGTTTGTCTTTATTCCAGTACTTTATTGTTTTAGTAACTGTAGCTTTGTAATACCTTTTGAAATTGGAAAATGTGATATTCTCCAGCTTTATGCTTCTTACTCAAGCTCACTTTAGCCCTACACTAGGGCTAGTGTGGAGAAATTCAAACCCTTGTATTCTGTTAATGGGGATGTAATTTGGTGCAGAGAGTGTGGGAAACAGTATGGAGGTACCTCAAAAATGTAAAAGAGAACTACCGTGTGATCAGCAATACCATTTCTGAGTATATATATATATATACAAAAGTTGAAATCAGGATAATGAGGCAATTATCTGCTCTCCCACGTTTATTGTAGCATTATTTACAATAGGTAACATATAGAAACAACTCAAGTGTCCATTGATGGATGAATGGATAAAGATAATGTGATATATACATATAATGGAATATTGTTCAGCCAAGAGAAATACGGAAATCCTGCTGTGTGTGATAACATGGATGAACCTTGAGGATATCATGCTAAGTGAAGTAAGCTGGTTACAGATGGACGAATACTACATGATTCCACTCATATGAGGAATCTAAAATAGACAAACCCACAGAAGCAGCAAAAACAATAGTTTGGGTTGGTAGGTGGGGAAAATGGGGAGTTGCTTAATGGATACAAAGTTTTGGCTTTGCTAGATGGATAAGTTCTAACAACTTTCTGACAATATATTGCCTGAAGTTAACAATACAGTACTTTGCACTTCAAAATTTGTTAACAGGTTAGATCTCGTTAAGCATTCTTACCACATAAAATAAAAACAAAAACAAAAGGACACAAAGAAACTTTGGGAGGTTTTATATATATAACCTTAATTGTGTGATGGCATTGTAGATGTTTGTATATGTCCAAATTCAGAAAATTGTACACATTAAATATATGTAGTTTTCTGTGTATCTGTTATACCCCAATAAAGTCGTTAAAAACTAAATGGAGTTAAATATATTCATTTTAAACTCACATGTATCCAAGTCAAATTCTCATGGTTTGAGAGGGTAATATAATTTTTTTATACTACCTTGAGTGCCCTGACATCAGGACAAAATCTGGCTCTAAGTGTAGAATAACCTTACAGTGCCACAGTGTTCTCATTGTATAGCTTTTCAAGTTAGAAAGAATTTTCCAGATTAATCCACGTCCCTCCTTGGAGAAAATAAGCATGCCCATTAGAAGGTTCCTGTTATTTTTACAAGGAAATGTTATAAATGGCTTCTTATATAGAACACCCTCTGCGATGAGACCTCTATCAACAGCAGTGGGAGAAGTGAGAGGAATGGGATGAGGTCCCCACTCTCAAGCTCCCACAGATGAGCAGGACAACAGGACAGATGGCCCATAGCAGCACTCACCAAAGAAAGTCACGCTCTGCAGCTGCCCCCTGCTCCCTGATCAGTTCCGCAGCAATCACAGAAGCCATGACCGGCATTCGGGTGGCCTTTAACAACTGACATATTGCTTCTTCATGCAATGTCTTTTTCTCCTAATAATTGTCCACTGAGCAGCAGAGGAATTAGCATGCCCATTTCTGAGATTCATAGAATTTATTTAATGTTCTCAGAGTCACAGGCTAATAAGTGATTGAGCTGCGATGGATGCTGGATAATCAGATTCAGTTGTAACATCTACTGAATATATTCCCTTGTGATATCTATAGCCAGCCACCTATGGCCATTCTGTATATCCGGTACCTCATTCTGTGTTCCTCAGGCGAGATGCTTAATTGGAAAAGACACTATGTATACAGACACACACACACACATGCATTCAGTCTGAAAGAGTTTAGTTCTCTTTATAGTAGATGAGTTTTAACGGAACAGGCAATGCCTTAAGAGAAAAGAAATCTGGATTTCTATACAGGTAAATGACAGAGGTAGTACGAAAGGGAGACTTTCTGGCTATTCTTTGATTACTCTTAACTTGGGAACCATCTAGTTGATTTTCGCCTATGCACCTGTGATTGTCACTGTTACTAACATTAAGATAAGGCTTTCTGTGAGAAGAATGACTTCTACCTCGGTGTGGAGGCAGAGGATGCTGTGATACATACAGAGCACTGAGACCATGAAACAGAACACTGAGAATGTGCAGAGACCACATACATCCAAAATTTTTCTTGAGTTCATCCCTTGGAACCATAATATTCAGGCATTAAAATCATTGTGCATGCCCCAGCCGGGGGAGAAGCTCCAACTCCAATCATCTTTCTGTTTGTGCAAGCAGACTAATTTTGTTTTCAGCCTAGAATCATATTATCTTTCAAGGTATGAAATTCCTCCAGAAATACGTTAGAAGCTCCCAGTGGATTAAAGTTTGGAACCACTGTTAGGTTCAAAGGGGTGGCTTCAGGGCAACTTGCATGTATTCATCTCAATGTGCACCACACCATTAAATATTTCTTTCAATATTTTTCATCAGTAAATTCAAAAAGAAACGTTCAAGGTTATGAATCAGCTAAATCCTGTCTGCACTTTCGTCCTGGTGGTGATTAAACATTTATCTTCTGGGAAGATACTGCTACCGGTCATCTAGAGGGTGCCGATTACATCAAACCATGCTCACTCCAGATAAATCTAACTAGAAATGAAATGTACTCTTTCATCCGCCTTTTTCTACATTGCTGTGTTTGCCTTCCTTCTCTGGTTACCTTGTATTTTTTTTCCGTATATTTGTCTCATTGGTGGTAACAATCATGCAAAGTATTCTTTCTTCATGTGTACTTGGGATGGCTGGCTTTCTTTAGCGCTTCTTTATCGATTTAAGTTTTCTCCTAATTTATTTCGCTAATTGTCTTGAGAAACCAAATAATAGAATTCAAGGCCGGTTGTGACTGGGGTGTAAGAGAAATAGAATTTCATTCTACAGGCTCAACTATTAGTCACAGGCTTAATGATTGGAAAATTAATGATGGTGATAATATTCACACAGTAACATTTATAAAGCAATCTACACTTTTGTGTATATTATCACGTTTATTTCTGTTATGGTAGGAAGACCAGACGGTATTTTATAAGTTAAGAGATTTGATGTTTTATGAATGAAGAGTTTAAATTATATGTGAAAAGAGGAGACTGAAAGCATGGAGATGCTCTGTCTGAGATTACACAGGTAGGAAACTGTCAAGCCGAATCTTCAGCCACATCTTTGTGATTTTTAGATTGTGTAATCCTTCTAGCACGTTCTGTTGTTTTACCTCTACAGAAAGAAGTCTCTTTTTAAAGGCAGGTGTAAGACAGTGTTGCCTACTGCTTAGCAGTAAGGCACTTTCTTGTTTCTTGGTGTTTATGCAATGGCTGGCCGTTTTCCAAAGGTGTTAGGACATTATACAAAGTAAGCTAGCACTAGAAGGCCATTTATTTTTCCTGTCACAATATTTGACAATAGGAAAGAGTGATCATCTTCGCCATTTTTTTCTTTTTTTTCTACCTATTTGATACAATAGATTCTTTTCTTACAACTTTTGCCCCAGACCTGGTTTATAATTGTGTTTTCTGCTCTTTGTTCTAGGCACGCCTCAAATTCAGTTAAAGGTGACCTTGGGTATATTACCTAAACATAGTTATTCATGTTGTTTATGTGAGTAGGATCTAAATTCTAGAACTACACCCCAAAGCCCACCTTGGAGAAAGTGAGGTTCTGGACAATCCGCATTGACTGGTCCATGTACCTATAATGAAGAAAAATAAAGTAATGAAGTTGTACGCAGGCAATGAGAGGACTTTTATTCATTTCTAAGGCTTCTATAAACATGATGTATGACTTTACAGTGCAAGGCGTTTCAAAACCAACTGCTAATTTACATGACTCTTTTATTATTTATTGGATTTTTTTCCTTGACTTTATTTGATCTTTGCACTTTGTTCTACTCATTATAAGAACTGAAGTCCTCTGTCTTTTTTCTTCTGAGTAAACATCATAAATAATTCAAAACATCTCAATGCCAGGGAGGCATATTGGGGAAAAACAAAGTGGTGTCCCTTTCTGTTTTGTTTGCTCTTTAGGTTATAGAGGTGAGCAGTCCAAGAGGAAAGAGTTAGTTAGTTTGTTTGTTTGTTTGTTTTTGCTTATTTTTTATTGAGTTATGGGAAAGAGTTTTTAAATTAGTAAGATTTTATGCACACCACAATGCTTTTCTCCCCCCATTTACATGGTGAAAATAAGGCCATAAAAACAATAAACTAACAAAATACATTAAACAAGAGAGCTACAGAAGACATAGTAATGAATGAATTAAATAGCACCATATACAAGAATTTAATATGATTGGAACTGAATCCATTTACAAGGATGAGCTCAAACTGACATTTTTCAAAGTCAGGAGTCAAAAATAAAAATGGTTTATAGAAAACACTGTAAATCCAACACTGCACTTTCTTGTAAATCGTTCACACCTTCATTCATTACTGTAAAATAGTTATGGAATGTGAATCTATGTCAAGTAATGCGTCCGCATTAGGAATTCAGAATAAAAGAACATGATTCCCACCGTTAAAGATTTTACTGCTAATGATTAGAGTAACTTTGTGTGCAAGTAACAGAACTGGGTAAGGACTGCAAGAGATATGCAAATAAACGTCTCTATGAAACTAGAAACAAGAAAAAGCCCGTTTCATTAAGGGCACTAGGGAAGATTTTGTGGAGAAGGCATTTCAGTAGAGTGTGGAAGAATGAAGACAGGTGCATTGAGGAGACAGACACGTTTCTGGTCCTTCCTTGGAGCATCACTGGCCTGGTATGCCAGTGCCAAGGCTATGAGCTGTGCTTGACAAGCGAATGTATTTACAAAGATGACAGATGTTGGGGAAGGCAACTGTAAAGTACGTAAATCGTGCCAAATTAGCTGGAGACCCACGGTCATACCCACGGTCAGGCCTAATAAAAGTGCTCACAAATAGACTTTAGATCAAGACAAAAGGTAAGCTTTGCAATATTTAGAATCTGAGAGCAAAGATGATTTGTCATTAACATGCCAAAGCTTCTGCGTATTGCTTGCTGGCTGTGAAATGACCAGGTAGGACAGCCTTGTTTAAGGACATATTCACATGGGATAGATAATACTTTAGAAATGCAAAGCATTCTAATTAATTTCCAGTAATGTGCCTGTTGCTGTGGTCGGTGTGTGTACATGCATGAGGGCTCCCTGTTGCCACATGCACTCACCTCTTGAAGCTCTTGCCTCTCCTTACCCTTTATTGTATTCTGCAAGAATGACTTCAAAACAGCTTCCTTCATCTATTGTTGGGAAGTACAGCAGGGAAAAAAAAGATAAAAGCCTTGATATTAGAACTCTATGGCCCTTGCCCTAGAACATTTTAGTGTCTGTCATGAGAAAGGCTGAAATTTAGTTAAAACAAATATTTACCAGGAGTCTAACCTTTGATATACAGAGAGGTATGGTCACACCACAATGGGGAAATTAGATGGTCTTTGTCCTCTGGAAGTTCGTCACAGACTGGACAAGGGTTGACCCCCAAGAAAATGAAGAGGAGAGGGTAGACCCAGAGGCAGATGAGAAGCAAAAAGGTCATCAAGGTTGAGAATTAATAAGAACTCACAAGCATATTAGCTACAAAACCTGGAGTTGAAGTGCTGTGTGATTTGTGAGTCTGAAATCGTGTTTTCACACATATGATCTTTTATTGCTGTCTCATTTAAAGACTCAGGAATGCATCGATGAATACCTTTGCATATGTAAATGGAGCTCTCTTCCTTTATTCATATAGTTATTTTGTCACTCAGTAATTTAAGTGAATGATTACTAAGCTTCAGCAATAAGCCAGAATGGGTTCTATGTGTGTGGGTAATACAGTGGAGTCAGGTTCTACACTACAGAATTATAATTATGGAGAATACAAATACTGAAAAGGGGGTACCAGTGAGATGTGCATTATGAAAAGGAAATGCTGTATGGTAAGGAATGCAGGATAGCATTTTAGATGGTTATAACCTAGTCTGACACTGGGAACTTAGTGATTTTCCTTAACTCTGCCAAAATAATGATGTATACTGAAGAGAAACTTCACACTGAACATCTTGGCTTTGTAGAGAAAGGGCTTCAAGTACTTCATTAGTTTAAAACTATCCACATTTTGGTACATTTCCAGTCCCATATTTTGCTTCTTAATTACGACTATTTAAATGGCCTTTCAAGATCGGCTGTAAATTAAAATTGATCCACGGTCAGCAATCTCCGACAGTTGGCAGCAGGCTATTGATACAGATGAAATTCCAGTTGCATCGTGCCTTTCTGAGAAGACAAAAATGTAATAAAATGAGCCGACTCTGCAGCTTGGCCCGAAAGGCAGAATGTGATTTTCTCCAGTGGGAGAACTTCAATATAAATAACTAGCTACGTTTGGAAAATGCAAATCCATGTATATGAAAAAAGAACCCGAGTTTATATCTTTATACCCGTCATGAATGCTTGTGTAATCTTTCTCTTTAACTATAAAGCAGTGCTCCTTTTGAAATAAGGCTTAAGTGTAACGTTGACAAGAACATACACTTTAGAGTTAGAGCTGAACTGAATTCTTGCTTTGTATTTGATTAGGGGGAAAAAATAACCACTTCAAGCCTCAGTTTACTCATCTAGAAAATGTCAAGTTAATAACTCCTTATAGTTATGATAGTTAAATAAGAATACAGAGGACACCAACAGAATATCCAGTCCTGTGCCTGGCACGTGGAAAAGGAACAGCAAGGGAGATAATTACATTGTACGTGAAGAAAGCTAAGTCCAGATGTGCTCACTCTCAGATGCTCTCCTTCAGCCTCAGACTTTGCTGACAGCTGAGCTGGAGTGGCTAAATATTGCCCAGAAGCACCTTATCACCACATGCACAAACAAATCACATACGTACATGTACACATGCATGTGCGCACGCGCGCACACACACACACACACGCACACACACATGCATATAAGCAAAAGTTTAAGTGCAACCAGAACTTTGACCTCTATTCTTGGGGCCTATTCGTGAAGGGTGTATAAAACCTCAGGATAATTCTACAGAGGGTCAAAGGGGACGTCTACCACCTCTTCCAAAGTTGAGGCAAGAAGTGGTATCTTAATAACTTAAGGTTCACAATTTTAATTCCTAGTTTAGAACGCACGTTAGATACGATCACAGCTGCTGTGGAAAATCTCAGAAAAGACCTGTTGGACTGGATATGTTAGGGATTTGGTTGTGAGAAATCAACTTAGGTTATCTTAAGTAGGAAGAGGATTTACTGGAAAGAAATGGGAAATCACGAAACTGTTGGGAGACTGGAGAATAAGATTTAGAGAATGTGGACAATAATCAAGGTGTCTCCATGTGGAGGAGCAGATACCACAGCCAAGGCCATATCGCCGGAGCAATCTGGGCTGCACCAACATTGCTACAGGCACTTGAGCGAGTCTCACCTCCTGACCACTGCCCTGCCCCCTTAATACTTTTGTCAAGACTCACAATCCAAATAATTGGCTGTGATTATGACTGGGTAGAAAGAAGACCTCATTCCTGGGCTTCCATAATGAGAGGCACTAATGAAGAGATGCCATCAGTAGTTGTTTTGCACCAAATCTACACGCAGAATTTTCCCAAAGGGCATGGGAACTTAAAGAACAAACAAACCAAACAAACAAAATTTTATATGTATTGGTGATAGTAAGTCATTGTTATGGACTGAATGTCTGTGTGCTCCTGAAGTTCACATATTGAAGCTTAACCCCGCCTCCTACAAGGTGATGGTGGTATTTGGAGGTAGGGTCTTTGGGAGGTAATTAGGTTTAGATGAGATCAGGAGGGTGGAGTCCCTAGGATGAGATCAGTGGCGTGTACAGTCATGTTGAAGTCAGTCCCTTGCAAAGATCCACATTATCTTTTCCCAAAATGATCTTACTTACAGCACAGAAAGATCTTCCAAGCTCTGTTCCCTGTATTCAACCAGTTACCAAGTGTCCTCAGTTCTGCTCACTGTATTCTCTCTTCTCCATCTCCACTGCCATCACCTTGCTTAGATTTATAGCTCCTGAAATATCTCATCTTCCACAACATCTTCTTTATCAGTTCTCTTGCCTCTACCATCAACTATCTACAAATCAAAATAAATTAATCCTTCACACACACACCATACTTACTTTTCTCACAGGCAAACACAGTTCTCTTTAGCCAAAAACACTTCAGAATTTTTTTTCTCTATTACTGACTAGATATGACTCACCTTCTACATCCTCACCTCCTTATTGGCACGACAATCACCTTGAACCATGAGTGGGTCCTCACTCAGGCCACGGTTTCACACATTTGTAATTTTTGCTGATGCTGATTACTCTGGCTGGGATATCTGACCCCATTTTGACACCTAGAAATTTCATATTCCTTTTTTTTTTTAATCTTAGTACTTAAGATGCGTTGCTTCCTGCAGGAAACTTTTCTGAACATCTATTAAAACAAAGTAAAATGTGTTCTCCTTTTTTTCCGCCCATCTCTGTAACATCATTTATCTTATAGTGGAATTGTTTATGCCCCCCATTGCATTACTTTCTGAGTTCTTTAAAACTTTGGAGAATATCATTTCATCTATGTAGCTGGGACCCGGGGAATAGCGTGCATCCTTAAATATCTGTTGGATACTTGAATAAACAATAAACTGCACCGTGGTACCTCCTCATTATCTGTGTTATTGTCTGCCTGTTTGTTTTAGGTTGATCCCATATATTAAGGTTAAAACTACATATTATTTATTCTATGTCATGTAAAGACATTACTTTTCCCTTTTTTTTTTAAGATTTCTTGCAAACATCAAGGGATGTATTTATTACTATCCCACAGCTAAGAAAACGGTGAATGGAAAAAAAAAAAAAACTTCTATTAGTTTAGAAGACTCCAAACACTAAGCGGTCTCAGAAATGACAATAAAACAACTTCTATAATTACAGGGCTTCATTTAAAAAATCTTTTCAGAACCACTATCACCATTTTATTAATTCATCAGGAAATATCTATTAAGTGCCTCCTGTATGCTAGGCATCGTGCTGGTAATGGAGGGTAAAGTAATGTGGGGGAAAGACACGCCTCCTGTCTACATGGAAACTTCTGTTCCCTTTAGAAACCAACAATAAAATAACAAAGCAAAAAAGGGGAGCTTAAAACATAGGTACAGGGTTCTACAGGATTCTACCTGCATAAAGTTTTTTTTTGTCAAAAATATAGTTAATTATAAATAGCATTTCCAGGAAAATTAAGAAGGAGATGGGCTCAGTGCCTTTATGCAATAGATTATGCATGTTTACCAATTCACAGCCACCCTCTGCTGGGCATACGATCAGTGTCCACAGTTTATACAGATGGAGACTGGACCATGAGGACACAAAGGTTAAGTAAAACGTCTCACGACCCACAGGGCATCAGCGATGGCACCAGGCACAGAATTAGCGCCGCCTGGCTGGAGTCAGATCCCTTTGTTTTATGAATGAGAAAGCAGAGCTGGAGAGAAATTAGCGAACATGTCCCCGAGGTGCACGTGTTGAACAATGGGTCTGGGAAGCCAGGCCGTCTCATTCCATCTCTTGTACTTGCCCTGTTGCCTCACCCTGACGCTCGGCTCTCCTTAGCCTCTCACAGCTTTGCTGGGTATCTAGGGAGGTGACATGCTTACATTCACTGGCCAAACTAATTAATTAATTAAACAAATACTTGTTGAAAAGCAGCTACTGCTTTCCAGACGTTGCTTTAATCATTGGGGATACTGCGGTAAACTAAACAGACAAAGCCTCTGCCCTCATGGTGTTTACCTGTAAAGCGGAGAAAGAGACAAACCATGAGCACCTGCTCATACCCGCCCAGGCCAATCCTGAAGCCCAGGCTCCTTCAGTACCTACGCCTCCATTTTAGAATTTGTTCAGCATAACAGCTACGCTGTGTCCTGGGTTTTGCTACTGAATTAAGTTGTATGGACCCTGCAAGGCCAGAGCTGGCCCAAGGCGCCCTTCCTCAGGAGAGATTTTATTTTAAACGATAAAGATAAAGGGAGGAGGAGTAAGGCCAAAATGGGGAGCCGGATGCATCAGTCCACCGGGGAAGGGGCAGGGCTTTGGTGAGAGAGTGGAATTCCACCCCTTTTTATCCTTTTTGGTCCTTAGTGTCCAGTCCTGGCTGTTTCATTGATATTCTAATGTGGTGAGATCCATGCATAATGAGAGTCAGGATCTGCTGGAGGTCAGATTTGTCGCCATCTTGGTTCCAACTGGTTCCATCTGGTTTTTGTTGTTGTTATGGTTTCTTTCTAACTTCCTTTCTTATCTCTGGATGCTATAACTTAAAGATTAATGCTAACTCCTGCTAAAGGTAGGGGTTGCAGATTTTGAGCAAAGACCTGGAGCAGCCCTGGAAACATTTTAAACTTTAGTGTCTTTAGTTGGTAAGTAAACTCAGTATGCTTGGGCAGTTCCGTAAGAATTTGGGCATTTTTCTTGCATAATTAATCTGTCTCTGAAGAAGCCTGGCTCTCTCCATCACTAGAGGCATGGATGGATTCTCAGAATTCAGAGTGGTGCTGCCTGAGGACCACTGCCGCTTGGTTTGCTGAACCCACCCTCGGAAGTAATAGGTATTCTCTTAGCCTTTGCTCCAAACTGTACTGGCACCCAGCATCTCTTGGGGTAGTGGCTGTCTCAGTCAATGCTGCAGTGTTCATGAAGGCCATTGAAAAAAAAAAAAAATCTGAAAGCAGTTCCAAGTCTTAAATATCTTCCTGAAATAGGTTTTATTCTTTGTATAGTTAATTAATTTATTCTTTACCTCTTTTTGGTTTCAACTTTTCTGAATTGCCAGCAGTGATCAAGTACTCTTATAATAAGAAAGCATAATTGTATTGGTATATTAGAGTCGTGGGATTGTGAGTGATTTATTTTTATTTACCGTTGTCCTACTTTTCAGTAAGTAAAAAAATTGAAATAAAAGCATAAAAAAGAAAACAGAGTTATAAAAGCACCTCATCCTACCCTTGCTTGCTTATATATATCAGAGTGATTTCCATCTCTCTTAGCTAATTAAACCTGATTTTTTTTAAGATAAAAGAAGATACATTATTTATGGGACACTGACCCAGTGTCTCCTGAGCTACAGTGTCTACCTAACCAACTGCCCACTGTTTGCCTCTGTCCCCACCCCCAAGAGTTCTGCTCCTCTCCTGACGTCTAGGCATTCAGAACTAATTGTCACTTTTAATCTTCTGCAGTCCTTTCCTGTAAGATCTATAAATACAATCCCAAACTGCTTTAAAGAGAGGCAAATCCCAGCAATCTTAGGACATCATTCAGTTGGAAGTGGCAATTAGACATTTTTAACAAGTTCTTTTAATACAAAATGGAGTAATTAAAACTTGCACACTGGAAGGGAGAACACTTTTGAGGTTATGTTCATTTTATTAAGCTGTTGCAAATACTAAAGTTTATTGCAATGCATAGTTCTTTCTTTTCCTTCACTTAATTGAATTGGTAGCACTAACAATTCAGTGAAATGAATGTCCAACCCATTGAGAAAGAGATTAAATTATTTAGGATGTTTATTTTTAATTGGTATTGACCGCAGACCCATACATTTCCACTAAAATTGGATGGAATTGGAAAATTCCACTCTTTGATCTAAATATTATGGTTCAGACACTAAATTATTCTAGCTGTGGCTTAACCTATGTCAGCTATACCTTTAGGCTAATAGCTCATTTTCGTTTGGGCGGTCAGCAGCTCCATGCATGGCTTGCTACTGCCATAACCAGGCATTTGGCTAATACTAGGATTATTCACTGTGACTCAACAGTATTAACGCCAAACTTTATTGAATGCAAAAGAGAAGAAAGTGCATTCAATTTGATCCAGCCAGTAGCTGTGTATATAAAGTTACAACAGTAAGATAGCAGGAAAATAGTAAAATCAACTTGGGTTTTGAGAGGCCAAATACTGTCCCATATGCTGTTAAGAGTCCTCGTCTCCCTGAAGGTTTTGAATATATGCAAAAAGGACAGATTTGCTAAGTATCTCTTTACCAATGGACTTTATCACAAAGAGACTACTTCTCTTGTCATTATTCCTCTACTTTGCATTTTCTTTTGCTGCCTGATTCTCAGCTTTTTGCCTTGTGTCTTTCTCCTCTCTAGGCTACTATCGCTACCCCACTTCCTTGCCCACATTCCCGGGAGCTCCCTCTGTCTCTCCATTGATTTCCTTGAAACTCAACTCATTTCTGGCATCCTATCTCCTGTTAATGAGTTGGCCTCGGGAAGAATAATTGATTCTTTAGCCATCAGTCCACAATTTGCATCTACTAGTAAGACTCAGCTTTATGTACCCACGGTTCTGAGATTTAGTCTTAGTTCCTCCCAACATTGCTTCTGGAACAATCTCCTGTAGAGCACAGGACCAGTGGGTCCCCCTGCCCCTTGCCAGCCCCTCATCCCTTAGGCTGTGATAAACTAGCCTGGAAAAAAAGGCTATTAATACACTAAAACTGGTTATAAAACATAATAAAATAAATACAAAATAAAAGTGATGTGATACTATTGTGGTGTAAAATCAGCTGCCAAATAAGTGATCCCAAAAGCACATAGAGAGGACGGAAGTAAAAGGGCTGAATGGGAGAGGAATGACAATGTCTAAATTTACTATTGCTTCTGCAGTGAATTAACACAAACTTGACAGATTAGATGACAAACATATTATCTTACAATTCCCGGGGTCAGAAAATCAAAATCAATCTCACTAGGCTAAAGTTGAAGTGTCATCCAAGCTAGTTCCTTTCAGAGACTTTAGAGAAGAATTCAGTCCCTTATTTTCCTATGTTCTAGAGGCCACCTTGTTCTTCAGCCTGCAATGTCTTCCTCCATCTTCAAAGCCATGAGTGTAGTACCTTCAAATCTCTCTCTGATTCACTGACTCTGTATTGTCACATCTCCTCTGACCTCTCCATCTCCCTCTTAGTAACCTTGTGACTACACTGAACCCACATGGCTAATCTCCACATCTCAAGATCCTTAATTCAATCACACCTGCAAAGGCATTTTTGTTGTGTAAAGTGAGATATTCACACAATCTAGGGGTTAGAATGAGGCTCTTTCTAGGGTTTATGATTTAGTTGACCACAAACAGCATCTCATGAACTAAGGACCAGTATAAGAAATATCCAACTAGGGAAGGTAATTTAAGTGGGTCTGTTTAGGCATGTGGCTAACCAAAACTATGATCATGGAAACCTAGTCAATACTCTGGGAGTTTTAAGTAGAGAAAATAGGAGAGTTTGACATGGGGAAAAATGCATACTGTCTTTGGCACCATTTGAGATTCTGTCTCAAAGACACTTGTTGCTGGAACATTCCCTGATGCCCACACATTCCTGTCTGAGCATGACTACTTGTTAACCTTCTGGTCAAGGTCATATTTGTTCCACAGTTTAAGCTGGACGTATATGGGCACATATCTTCTATGTTCATGACCTTAAAACTCATAACCAGAGTATCCATGTGCCAAGGGATGAAGAGACAATATTGCTGGCATAACTTCCAAGGTCTCGCTAGAGCTTGCCCTGTACTTTGATTCTCGCGCTCACAGGTGAGGAGGAAGAAACAGTCCATGGAGTCAAATGTCATATCTTTACAAGGTATACAAGTAGCAGTCCTCACTATTTCGATGGAAAGCAATAAATTGAATTTATTCTTGAATATTAATTTATTCTATAGCAGGATGAACTGTCAATTAGCCATGTCCTATGACCCCAATAAAGTAGTTAAAACAAAGTCACTGGAAGCCCTCAATTCTTGGCCTCTATCTTAAGATTCATTATTGCCTGACTTCCTGTTACAATTATAATAAAACCTAAAGACTTTCTAGGTCCTTTGAAGCCCTCTGTGGGCTGGCCTTTGCCTACATCTTTCGGTTGGCTTTAAGTCATGCTCCCCTTCCTTGCTATGTTTACCATATTGGCTTTCTTTCTATTTCTCATATGTCCCAAGCACATGCCTTTCTCAGAACCTAGGTCCTCACTTCTCCCCCTGTTTGTAGTCTTTTGCCACAGATTTTTCTAAGAATGAATCTTTCTCATCATTGAGGTCTTAGCTCAAATTTCACCTCCCTAGAGAGTCTTTCTCTGACCACAATGGATTGTTTTCCACACTTCACCCTCAGCTTCTTCATCCCTTGTGAGTCTCTAGCTTGTTATCCTATTTTATTTTTCTTGAGAGAACTGGAGCCCATTTCAGTGAGATCCTGGAGACCCAGGAAGGAGGAGGAGGCAGTCGCTGTCTCCCGTGAGTGGGGGACCTGCAACCAGAAGCCTTTATAGAAGTACCGTTAGACTGCGGGTGCCCAAGGTCAAAGCTAGGGTGCCCAGCCTAAGACTTATTTGTATACAAAGTGGGTTGGAGACTGAAAAAGAGCCCAAACCAAAGGGAATTAGAGATTTAAAAAAATCCTAAAAGGATGGCTAAAACTAAAAAGCAGAAAAGAGCTGGAGTATTCCCCAAGCCCAAATGGAGAAGGTTAAAGTGCTTTTCTTTTTATTTCTTTCTTTCTAATTAAGCACGTTTCTCAAGATAATTGTTTTGGTTATACTAAAACTATTTTTAATAGTGACAGCAGAGTGACTGCTATGAGTAAGGCATTATCAGTCATGCAGGGTATAAATATTCACAAAATAGTGGCTTTCCCTATCTGTTAACATTCCTGGTTAAACCCAGTTAACTCTCTAAAAGAAGCATATCAGTAAGAAGTAAATGGCATATTCAGGACTATATATTTTTAACACCAGGTATTGTTTTTCAAATAAAAACAGGTGTTCAGCATTCTACTAGGTTTAAAAGAGTGATTTAATAAATGATGCAGTGATAGTAAATATGCTGGTGAATGATGACTAGGTGGTAGTGTAATTATTACTTTAGAATTATCACTACATGAATCATTGAGCACATGGTCATAAGGACCCTCAGTGAGCATCAAGTCCACCCTCCCCATTTTGCAGACGAGAGAAGCAATGGATGGAATAAGTCCCTCAAAGCCCCACAGACAGGCCGTGGCAACTCCAGGGTGAAGGCCAATGCCCAGTGCCCTTTTTGCATAACTACCCCACCTACTTTGCTGGAGCAATTATTGCTGGAAGATTCACCCTGTCATAGTCCAGATGCTTAATGCGTAAAAAATGTCATCCTGAGACTAATGCTTTCGCATCAACAGTCAGTGTGATTGATTACTCTTTCTTAATAAAGCAGATCTGTTAAGGATCAAGCATATGGAGTCAGAACAGAACCTTTGTCATATGCAATTCCTTTTCATTCATGAAGTCAACATTCATGTTCTTTCCAAGGTGCCCCTGCCCCAGGAGAATATGTTAACATTAAGATAAATAAGAAGATTATTGCTATCTAATGAATTGGGACTAAAATCTACCAGGTCACAGTCACCGGAAAATATTTTCATTAGTCGCTTAAATAACAGAGTATCCAGCCAGGGAAGGAGGAGTCTCTGATCTGACGGTCAAACCTATTTTAGGAAATATGCCCACCTTGTTTTGCTTTTCAAGCCTTGTAGCTACGTGATTTCCACATTGCCCAGAGACTCAAAGAAGCAATTCAGTCTTCAGAAAGTTGTAGATCAAAGATGGTGGAACAGACAGTTGGTTGCTCCAACCATAAATGGCATTGTTTCCTTATGCGTACAGTGAAATGATTACTATTTCACAAGGTTTTTGAGGAAATTAAATAAGATAATATGCATACAACTCCTGTGCATAGCAGTTCTCCAATAAATGTTAGCGCACTGCCGTAGCAAGGTAACCATAGATTGAAGATCTAATCCATATAGGTGGTTTTTCCCCCCTTTTTACCAATCTACACAACAAAGACTAAGGAACTTCTACTATGTTCAAACAGTTCAGTTCTAATTAACTTTTAGTAACAACCAAATCCTGAAATTTCTTCCAATTGCCTTTGGAAGAAAGGGTAACTTTTTTTAGGGAGATATTAATGGTTCTTCAAGAGCTAACCCTTGCCTTAATCATTTAGACTCTTAAAGATGTTCACACCCTATGAACTTAAAAGACACTGATTAGTTCCAGTTGTCACTTACCACCCACCCCTCTCTTCACTGGCAAATCAATCTAATTGGAAACTGAAGCCTGTTTCATAGATTGGGTGCCACACATTGGGGGGCAGGTAAACAAAGACTATTCATTGGTCAATCAGATATTTAGTGGATTGTACACAATGAAGCAAAAAAAAAAATGCCCTCAGTTTCTCAAAATGGAAAAGCCAGAGATATTTTAAATAATGTGTAAATTTTCCATATCACAGTAGTCAAAAGCATGCTCTCCATAATGAGACCTCATGTCTGTGTAAATATCTATTTCAAGAGTGGCCTTGATCAAGAACAAGAGTCCTTCCAAGCCTCAGTTATTCTACCTATCAGTTACGGAGAAAAATGGTACCCATATGAGACTGCTGATGACCAATGCCACATACTTGAGCACTCACTAGAATGTCTGATATACCATAAATACTAAATAAATATTGACTATATCTAAAATTATTATTATATTTTACATATAGTAACACACTGAGGGCACTTAAGATTCCATTCAACTCACTTGCTAAATTTGGTCCCCAGTAGGAGCTACCCAGAACACAATGTAGACTAGAACTTTTATGAGTTTCTTCATTTGGGGCAAAAGAAGGAAGTGAGCGATTAGCAAATATGATAGGGAAACACCTACGGATGAATGACAAGGTCGTATTTGGTCCTTTTTATTGGGGGAGTTCCCAAATCAATATTAGAGGATGCTCCAGTCACCTTGTTTTTGTGATGCCATTTAACAGCGAGGAGGACACCTGGGTCACCTTCATACTGAAAAGAAGATAGAAGTGCAAGGAGGTTATCTCTTTCCTTTTCCAAGTAATTGGCATATGGTGGAGCCAAGTTATAAAGGCAGGTCTGTGTTACTTTTAATACCACCAAAATTCCTCTTCATGCAAGAAAGGGTGGCAAGAAAAGGTGTATAAAAGACTAGTGGGGGAAGCAATTATTTCCAGGTGGAGCAGTTAATTTCATGAAAGACCTATCATTTGACTGAAGCCTTACATTAAGGACAGAATTTGGCTATTTGATAAGTGGGGCAATATTTTTATCAGACAAATATAATAAGAAAAACTCCTGAGAGTCTAAAGCACCAAGTATGTCCTGAATCATTTAATCGGCATCTGGATACACAGGTTGAAATAACTGGAAAAAGATGTTGAAGGCAGATCACAATAGGACATACGCTGAATAAAATGATAGTCATAATAATCATAACAATAACAACAAAAATAATCAATGGTCCCTAAGTGCACTGATATGTGGTACATTGAGTTAGGAATTTCAGATAATTCAATATTTATAGTCATTTGTATCTTTGCATATTTAGAGCAGCAATTCTGTGAAATGGATTAAGAAATGTTTATCCTAACTTTACAGATGTGTAAATTGAGGGTATATTTTAGGCGTTTTATTTAAGGTCTTATGGGTTGAGTGTCTGCCTTTCTATAGCCTTTAGTTATTTCTGTCCAATAAACCAGGCAGGTCATCTAAAGTGAAACCACCTCTTCTACATGCCAGGCAAAGTGGAGCCCAGTTCTAGCAGTCTAATTGCATTTATCCTCAATAATAACATGACCTTGTACCAAATAAGTTACAATTCAATCTATTAAATAGGACATTTTATTTTCATTAAGTTAAAGTCAAGTTGTATCTTTCTGGGGATATACTTTGCCTGCCTTGATTGAAAATAATCTTCTTATTTTGATTTATTAAACCCTTTCGTTCAAGTTAGTATATATTTTATTGATTAGTATATTTACTTCTCTTGGCTAGTCTTATATATCATAGGTTGAGTTTGATTTCTTAAGGTGACTTTTTTCTCCCATGATCTAAGGTACACTTCTGAGAGCAGCTAAGCCTGTTGTCTGCATTGTCAAAATAGCCTATGCCATTTTTACAGAAGAACTCTGTAGAAACTGATCCTGTAATGTGTTTCATGTCTGTGAAATATTTTAACTCTTCATGTATGTTAGTGTTTTATGAATTTGTACGAATAAAGATATTTAAGCTGTTTATAGTGCCTTACACCATACAGTGCTTTCCCATTTATAGAGAGCTTTCACACGTATTATCACACTCACCTCAGAGCTACTCTAGGTAGTAGAAAAATGATTATTTGCTACACTACAGACGGATAAACTGAGGAATAAAGAATTTCGTATTATTCAATATACATCATATGTAATTTTGATTTGGGGCTATTTAATCTAATGACCTCTGCTATTGGTATATGGATTAGAAGTTAAGATGCTAAACTAATGATCTTATTCTTCTTTCCTTTTTCATTACTTTTGCTTTTTTAATGACTTTATTTTTTTCATAACTTCCTAAAGCATAGATATTTTATGTCACTCTAGTGCATTTCCGCTGACTACAGAATTCACCTTTGATGTGTTAATATCACATACAGCACCCTCCACAATTGGATCCCAAGAAGAAATTTTGATTTCAGTATGGCTGCTCCTCATTCACACTAGCTTTAATTAGTAAGCAAATATTGTTGGGCCTTTTATATAATGTATTATTTTTGTTTGTTTTGCTCTGTGTGGTTAGAATATGAAAACTACTCACACAGGAATTCTCCCTTCTCTACAGGGAGAGATAGACTTGGTTATAAACAGCTGTAATATAGGATAGAACCTGGACGGCATTCTGTGATGAGCGGACAGAAGTTAGAGAAAAGTAAGCCCAGCTGAAGGAAGGATACATAAGCAGGTTATTTGTTGTGCTCTGTGCATCTCTGCGTTCCTTGGGAGGTGTCTCAGGGCGTGAGTGACGAGTACAGAGGAGGCGGGGGAGACACTTAAGGGACAAGAGTCTGATCCTGTCTTCTCTGCTGGAAGCAATCCATCTCTTCCACTTGTTCTGGCCTTACGCCCTAAGTGTCAACACTATTTCATTTGAAAAATGAAAGCCAATGTTTGCACAATGGAAAAAAAATCAAAAGAATATCACTAGGCAAACAGGGACATTTTCAGGGGGAGTTTATACATGAGGGGGCCTCCCTGACTTACAGGTAGAAACTGGATAAGTAAAGAGGACAGGAAATGTTAACTTTGTTAAATGATTCACCTTTTATTTACCACATATTTGACCTTATGCACGAAAGCGCTTTTGATGTTATTGTCTGCTTTCATGTATTTGTTTTGTTTTTCCTTTGTCCTGTATATCCGTAGTCAAAAACATATTTGTTCAGCATGTTGGTAAGACTTGCTTTGGAAGGCAAGCTGCCAAAACAAGCAAACCTTTAAAAATTATTTTGGGGGTATTAATTTTAGTTGTTTATTTATGCGGTTATTGAGTTAGAGGTGCATGAGAATTTGTCATTAAACCAAACAACTGCTTTGAAATCAGAGTGAGTTGGCAATTTGAATTTCATTTGGCTATTTTTCAAGTAACTTGCTTTACCTAAATTCGCTTGAATCTAAATTTTAAGTATCTCTGATAACTCACTGAAATAATCAGGATAGCAAGTCATTTGTTTCAAGATTGCATCCATTCTACAGTATTTGGGAACCAAATTATAACCTTAAGTATATATATTTGTGTACGTATATATACAAACATATGTGTGTATATATATATAAACATACACGTACATACGTTACAAATATGTATGTGTATATATATATATGTATATAAACATTTTAAAGTAAAAAAATTCATTTGCTAAATCATGAGAGATTCTGTGTTAGATTTGAGGAAGAACACACAGTGTATCATATACTAAAATAAAAGTGGATAATAAAGTGGGTAGACTTGAATGTCCAAGATCCTCTAAGAGCTAAGGTTTTTAAATAACTTCAAAAAATCTTCTGCTGTTTTCCAGGCTGCAATTTACCCAAAAAGACTTTATTTTTTTTTTTAATCATTGAGGGGTATATTTGAGAAAAATAATAGACCCACTTCACTCCTTGACTTGGAAAATAACCCCTTGTCCTCAGGAACATTTTTGTTCAGAGCTTTATCAAGTTTCATTTATAATCCAAATAACCTGTCAAATATTTGTCCTAGGAAAGACAAAGTTTTCCTTTTATGAAGAGTTTAGAGATTGCATGTTTCAAGGAAATATTATTATCTTTGAAGAAGATAGAATATTCTTTTCCCCTAAGATGTATGTACAAGTGAAGATTATGAACTATTGATAGTCAGCTGTCTAGGAAAATTACACTTATTAGGCATTTTGATGCTAAACTGATTCCATAAATCTCCGTCTTTATTAGAACTCAAATGATGCTGGGAGACATGGCCTTTAGAGTAATTGTTACTCTAATGATACCACTCTTTGTGCTCTTTAAGAGTTCAGAGAAAATATCAAATATTCCTCATGTGTATTTTTATTCATTAATTTATTAAATATTTATTAAAACTCTATATGTGACAGGCATTATGTTAGGTCTAGTGTAGGTACCATGTGTATGATGGGGTCATTGTCCCCAGGCATTTACCAGCATCTAAAGAGGGAGGCAGATACGTAGCAAAGCAAATACATAATTTCAGCTCCATTCATTTCAGTGTATCTCCTGTTCTTTGAACATTTAGAACATGCTAAGCAACATGCTAGGAACTTGGAATACAATAAAGAATTAAGATGTTTTTCTGGTTCTTGTGGAAGTTAGTTTCTTGGGGCACAGAGATATAAACATATTTTAGAATCAGTGTGTTAGAAACTGAGAAGAAGTTCATTCTGAGCAATAGGAACAGAATCAACAAAATATATGGCATAAAAAATTAAATGTTTACAGTGGACAATAAAATAACTTGACTCTCATGGTGTGGACAATGGACTCGCTCAAGGATGCTATTTACCACATGAAAGATCCTTCAGCAGAGAATCATACCATGGTTTAAAAGTAAACTGCTTCCTACAGCATGAGGTTAGAAGATCTCATAGGCAAGCTCTTCCTTTAAGAGGGTACGACTCTGGATTTTGGAGTGAAGAATATATGATGGGGTCAGGTTCCTGCTGCTTCTCTCTGAGCTTGAGACAGGAGAACTGGAGACAGGATAGTAAAAGGGAAGACAGGCAGACGCTAGTTAGGTGAATTGGCTATAATGCATGACTGTAGTGGAAAGATAAATAAAGGGGACCCTAAAGACACAGACAGCAGGGATTCTGCTGACCAACCTGGCCTCGCACATAGGCACCTAGCTAATCTTAGAGCTGTTATTCCAAGATGGTGACATGACACTCTCTGGACTCTATTCTCAAGGTTAGAATATCTGGCTATTCCCATACCCTTACTAAGTCATAGATTGCAAACATCGGGTAACTGTTGGCTTAAAGCTTATTGATTTCAAGTAAAGAGGGAGATGATGCTGTCCTCAGTGTGGACAACTGGGGTGTAAGTTACCCACCAAGGGCACTGTGACTTACAGGGGAGCTGGGGCAGTTTTTCTTATAAAGTGAATTATCACTCACTCTCTGTCAGGTTATTTGACTGTCTATTCAAATCAAATACAAAGTAAGCCCGAATAGTTCATTTCTGCTGTGTGAGTTACTTTTCATCCCAGAACCAATACTTCACTCTGCTGTATAACACAAATTTGTTTACTGATGTATTTGTGAAAGAAAGAAAGAATGGAGGTAGGGAGGGTGGGGGTACGGAGAACGAGAAGGTTGGAAGGAAGAAGTAAGCTTTCATAACAAAACCTTATACCTGCCATCTCATTGATCATATAATTATATTTTTATATAAATTAACTCATTATTGATTGCAATTAACACCTAAATGTGATAGATATAAAGTGTGTTATAACCTACCAAGCATGCATTTTTAAATCCCTACTGCACAATGCAAGCTTAATAGAGCCAGTTAATTATAGGTGAACTTGGAGGAAGGGATAAGTTTGATCTGGTAGGCTTCCTTACAAACAAGTAGTGAGCTGACATGGTTTATGCAAGTCCAACAGCTAGGTAAGAGAAGAATCAAGACTTGGACCAAGTGTTCGCATTTCAGATTCAATGTTCCTTACTAGTGGAAAGAGAATCTGCTTATTGCAAAAACAGTATGAACTCAGAATGGGTTAAAGTTTAGAAGAAGCCCCACGGTTACCCACATACTGTCAAACACATCACTCTAAGAAGCAGCAGTGAGGAGTCTGGCCATATTTCAGTGCATCAGTGAGAGATCTGTAAATGCGCAGGCGTGTGGATACATAGCCCTGTTACACTAGGGGACGCTAAGGGAATAAGGCTCTCGCCTCTGATCGTTTTCTGTTGGCTGTTCATCTTCCCACAGGCCGTGAGCTTTAAGCCAGATTTCTGGATTGCAGGGAGCATGTGTAATGGAGTCCACTAATGATTCACATCTCTCCAACGTGTCAAGGCTCAGGGGTTTGTATGGAGTGAAGGATGGATTATATTTGCAGTTAGTACACAGGGCACTGTCCACAGAAAGCACACTATAAATAAGGTTCCACTCATATTTATGGTCATCCAAGTACTGGGCCGTGTATTAGGTATTTTCATGAATGCCCTCTCTTTTAGTTATCAGAACGACCTCTGAAGTAGACGTTATTATTCTCACTGAAGAAGACGGGAAAACCGACGTTTAAATACTAAGCACTAAAAATTGACCCAAGGGATACACATACCGTAGAACCAGAAATCATGCAAAGGTGCCTTGACTCCAAATCCTGCATCTGCTTAAAGAATAACAGCAACAATGACAAACATCTTAAATTGGAAACAAGAAAAAGAATAATATTCGTATGATAAGGCTACAATTCTGTTTTTACTAAAGGACAAAACCACACATTGTACTTGAGAATTCTTCTGTGGACAGACAAGAGGAAGGAGGGGAGAGTCTCTATGAAGGGAGTGAACAGGGGAGATAATATGGGACTGAAAACCATTGAGGGTAACGGAAGTGAAACATTTTGTAGAACTTTGCATTCTACCAAAAATAGTGTGTGTTGATTTATTAACAATTCCAAATATCTGTGGCCAGATATTTAAAATTGGCTGAGTGACAATATAAAATTGAATGGAAGCAGTCACAAGACTGGTGGTTTCAGGGGAAAGAGCACACAAATAAGAAAGACAGGAAAACGAGATCTTCTTTTATCACCGCCAAGAAGGAGAAAGTCAGCAAACACAAGCCTCTTGGTCGCCTGTGATTTGTCCTGCACAGAGCCAAGCAATTTGTTTTGTGCTTTTCCTTTTCCTTACACAAATGCCCTGAGGGAGAAATTATGAGTCCATGTTTCAGATGCAGAAAACAAGGCTCAAATTAATTTGAAAATGTAGCCAAGAACACTTAATTGACTGATTCTAAAATTCAAGTTCTTTCTGCACCCTATTGATTTCACCTATGCCGGGCACAGTAACATCACTCACATAATAATAAATGTAGCCTTGCATCTGTATAATATTATATGATGTTTTAAAACTCTGTATGTTTTCTTGCAGCCTTGCCCTTAAGTCTGGCATGATCAAGACAACCGCAATTTAGGAAGGATATTAAACTCAAATTTTGAATCATCAAAATTTTATTCCTAATTCTAGCACTTACATGGTAGTTCACTTATTTGAAACTAATTTATTATGCACTTGCTATGTCCTAGAAACACTTCTAGAATAGGAATTACCACCTTCACAGTTCTTCCCCTCAAGGAATTAATATACTGGGAAAGAAAGACAAGTAAAAATATCTATTGTAATGCAGGAGATGAGAGTTTCTAAAGGGGTGACTCAGCGATGCCAGAGGAGCAGAAAATGGGGAAGCTGAATCCCACAGTGGGTGGTCAGTCAAAGATTTCCAAACATAAATAGAGTCAAGCTAAGACCTGAAGAGTGAATAGTGGTTAAATGGGTTAAAATTAGAACATGGAAAATAATAGGGGTTGAGATGGCTTTTAAGATGAAGAAATATGAGGAAGTGGTTGCTGAAGGAAGTAAAGGAAGGATTTCCAAGAACCCTGGAATTCATATCAAGAAGTTTACATTCTGTTATGAGGACAGTGGGAAGTCCTGGAAGGATGATGAGGAGTACAGTGGTTAAGACTAGATTTTCAGTTGTAAAAGAACACTTTGATTCCAACATACTGAAGGGGTGAGGAGTAAGCACCAGTGCATGGCAAGGGTATCAGTTAGCTTTGCTGCATGACAAATCACCCCACACTTGGTGGCTTATGACAACAACAATACATTCTCTTTAATGTAGCTTCAGGTCAGTTGAAGGTCAGCTGATCTAGGCTGCGCTCAGCAGGAGGTAACTTGCTCCCTGTATCTCTCATTCTTTTTAGACCAGTGGGCAAAACTGAGCATGTGAATCTTACAGAGATAGCAGAGATGCTAGAGAGGAAACAAATTTGTGAGATTTCTCAAGGCTCTACCATTCAATATGGTAGCCCCCTTATTATATGTGGCCATTTCAATTTGTTTCAATTAATTAAAATTAAATAAAAAATTTAAAAGTTATTTATTTTGTAATAGACACATTCCAAGAGCCCAAATACTGCATGTCACCAATATGGTATTCAACAGCACACGTAATGGTAATGAATATTTCCATCATTGCAGAAGGTTGTATTGGACAGTGTTCTCTTAAGGCTATTTTCTCCCATACCTCATTAGCCAAAGTTCTATGGACAAACACAATGTCAAGGGAAAAAGGAATACACCCAGCTCACCGAGAGGTCAAGGCCAAGGTATGCATACAGTGAGAAGTGTAGAATAGGGACCGTATGAAAACAGGAGTATGTTATTATGTTATAGTGAGAGTTGGTGGTGGCTGTAACAAAGACAGCGACAATGATGATGGAGATAATTTTATTAAGTGGAAAGAAATTTAAGAGTTATTATTAGTAGAATTTGATGAAGGAGAGTTCGGGATTGCCGAAAGAAGAAAGCAAGAATGATGTCCAGAAACATTTTGCCTGGACGACTAGGACAACTAGGCAATGCCAAGTAGCGAGCCAGTAAGAAGTCAGTTAAAGTTCCAGTGAAATAGAGGCCACCAATCACTAGTTCTGAGTACCAGGACTAATGCAGTACATGGTCCAAATTGTATTTATTAATGTGATTTTATCATTGCTATAATTTTTATATGTTTACTGCTTCCTCTTCCATCCTTCAAATCTGCTCCTCTAAATTATATACTCTTGATTTTTTAATTGAAGTATATTTGATATATAACATTGTGTAAATTTCAGGTGCACGACATGTTGGTTTGATATATGACTGCTATCATGATGGTTATCACCTCTATCATGTCACATAATTATCATTTCTTTTTTTGTGGCTGGAATAATTAAGATCTAGCCTCTCAGCAAGTTTGATGATTATAGTACAATATTGTTGTTTATATTCACCATGCCGTGCATTAGATCTCCAGGACTTATTTACTCCTAGTTGCAAGTTTATACCCTTAACATCTCTCCTATTCGCCCACTTACCAGCCCCTGGTAATCCCCATATTACTCTCTGTGTTCACAGGTTTGATGTTTTTAGATTCCACATATAACTGACATCATACAGTATTTGTTGAATATTGTCACCATCCTCTCAGGCTTTTAAGAAAATAGCAGATCTTCAATAAATGTTAGTTGCTTGTTGAAAGTACATGGCAAATCAACAAATATATAACATTTTTTTTCTTCTGAAAGCAGTTCAGAGAGCTCTTGATGGTGATTTCCCTGAGCTTAAATTCCATTCAAATGTTTTCATTTTAAAATATTGTGCTACAGTCATCAAGAATGCATTCTCTCTGATATAGTTTAGGTGCGGTTTCCAAAAAAATCAGCTCATTGGTCTCAAATTCTCTCTCTCTTCCTTTTTCCTTCTTTCCTCAGGGCATACTTCCTCTTCTAAACCAAAGCTTACAAGCTCTTTAACAGTCCACACACAATCTTTTTAGCAAAATCCATACCCTTTTTTTAGAATTTGAGAAAAATGAAGCATTGCCTCTCTTAGGCAGGTACCTAACCTCTTTGTTTATGTGTTTATGGATTATTTTGTTTGCAGGTTAGAAGGTTGTAGAGTGAAGGATAACTCAAAGAGCCAATTGCTCTGTGGGATGCAGGGACAGGCTTTTTAAATAGTCTTACTTGATCCCTGTGTCTGCTCTTCAGCCTTTATTATTATTTTTCTTTAGATTTGAGAACTTTAAACCTGCTGTGGCTTTACATGGGTTTATGAAGAGTCACAATCAGACACAAAGCAATGAGGTTCCAAGAGTTTTGAATCTAAGCATGATGGAATGGAAATAGTGAATCAATAGATTTTCTAACTTTCAAAAAATATTAAAGATAACCAATTCCACTGAAGGATATACAAAAATAACTGGAAAGGGTTATTATGTCCTAGGTACTTATAATGTGTCTTTTATCTTTCCACCAATCCTATGATTTAAGAATGACTATTAATTACTATTAACTCTATTTTCTAAATGAAAAAGATAAAAAAAGGAGCTTGGATGGGTTGTGTAATAAGCCCAAGATCACATAGATATTACATGACTAAACCTAGATTTGAACCCAATTTGCTATGTTCTTTATCAATTTGCTAGAGTATAATAAGACAGTAGTCATATTCATTTAAATAAATTACACTCATAATCAAAGCTATAGTTTCTTGGTCATCTTCTTGTTTTTGTGTACATTTCTATCTTGTTACTCACAAGATTTCCACGAAGGTTGCCCCCTTTCCCAAGATCACATAACCAGATGGTGGTAAAAACTTTTTTAAAAAATTATTCTGCTTTAATAAGAAGTTTATTTGTAACTATTTCTTTAAAACTCAGTTTTTATTGAAATATAGTTGACAAACAACATTATGTTTGCTTTAGGTGTACTACACAGTGATTCAATGTGATATGAAAGGATCAACGTGTTAAGTCTAGTAACCGTCTACATATATATATGCTACTTCTTCATCCGTTTATCTATTGATGGACTATGAGGTTGTTTTTATATGTCTTGGCTGTTGTAAATGCTGCAATGAACATTGGGGTGTATGTGTCTTTTTGAATTAGTGTTTTTGCTTTTTCTCAGGTAAGTACCCGTAAGTGGATTGCTAGATCATATGGTAGTTCTACTTTTTAACTTTTTGAGAAATCTCCATACTGTTTTCCATAGTGGTTGCACCAATTTACATTCCTACCAACAGTGCATAAGTGTTCTCTTTACACCACATCCTCACCAGCACTTGTTATTTCTTGTCTTTTTGATGACAGCCATTCTGACAATTGTGAAGTGATATCTCACTGTATTTTTGATTTGCATTTTTCTGACGGTAAGTGATGTTGAACATCTGTTCGTGTGTCTGTTGGTCATTGGTCTGTCTTCTTTAGAAAAATGTCTATTCAAGCCCTCTGCCCATTTTTTAATCAGGTTGTTGCTGAAATGCAGGTCTCCCGAGTTACATTTCATGCACTTCCTAACTCCTCTTTTTAATCATGGCTCTGAATTTGGGGAGACAGAAGGAAACACTTGTATTTAGGCTTCAAAGAGACAGGACATTAAAAAGAGTAGAACCCATTTCTGACTCTCCTGCAAGTGAGGGATGGTTTCGATTATACTTTCAGAGATTAAGGCAAAATTCCTACTCTAGTAACAGTGCCATTCCCTGCCTCTGCTCCTGTCCCTTACAGCCTGGTACCAAGGATTGTGTGTTTCTTTGCAAGGGAGGGGTTCTTTCATTACCTCAAAGAGACTGAATGCTCACAATACCACATACCACCTAATAGCCATAAGACATTGGGAAAGACACGCTCTTTAAAGATCAGTTTCCTCATTTTCAGTAACAAACCTACTAAACAACATTTGAGCAGAAAATGTGACAAATTTGATGGTTTAATGAAGCTCACCCTGAGACATAGTGACCAATAACAGACGATTTGCTAGGACAAGATTTTTACATAAGAAAAGAGAACAATAAGTTATTAATAATAATACCAAAGATTTAAAACTAACATGTTGTTCTTCCTCCTGCCTCCTCACCCCCTTTCTCAGCCTATTCCTCTTTCTCCTTCCCTTTGTCTTCTCTTTTTGGTCCATTCAGTTTAAAATCAATTAAGGGTGGGCAATTGAGGCAGACATCTCTGTGCGAGGCAGTCGTAGGGTAGGAGGTTATAGCCACAGCCGCCTGTCAGAGTTTGGACATCCACAGGGTAGAGGTGATGGTCCAGTGAGGGGCGTCAGAGACCAGGCACAGTGGTCTCAGTGGGGTCAGCGGGCGGGGACAAGCCGGCACACAGTGTTAGAGTTCAGGTCCAAGTGGAGTGAGAGGCTTGTCCTTGTGAGAGGAAGGTGCTGTCGTGATGATGGCCTGGACCAGAATTGGGTGTGAGAATCCCAGTGGGGTACGGGGAGCCTCTGCACATTGGGAGGGTGGTTATTTTGGGGTGCTGGAGCCTCAGGTGGAGTGATAAGGAAGGCATTATATGAGGAGAATTCTTGGTGTGAAGTCTTTAAAGATATTCGTGGTGAAGAGGGTGTTTGCCAGGGGTAGGAGTAAGTAGCAGAGGTGTTGGGAGATTTTTTTACATACAGGGAGATGGATTAAATAAGGAAGTATGTTGAGGAAAATGGGATTCAGGCTTCCCTCCACTAGAAAAGAGTGTTACGGAGAGAAAACACTGGGATGAAATCTAAGGTTTTGGAATGAAATCGGTGGTACTGGTATATATTTTTAACATCCATCGATAGATAACTAGATGGGCATATAAATAAATACAAATGTAAATGGGTCTGTTAGTATACATGTACATACCCCTAGATCTGTCCACTGACTGAGTGCCTGGGAGCTACAGCACCCCAGCAGCGGTGTGCATTCCTTGTGTTCAGGGCTGGGTTCCCAGACACAATTCTCCCCTGAAAGAAGCCAAGGTATCTATAAAATGGTCGATTTCAGGGCTGAGAAAGGAGAAGTACAGGATGCCTGAACATCTAGTTGTGCCAAAAAATAAGAATTTTCTTAAAAAATGATAAGGACACATGTAAAAAGACACAGAATGAAGCTGAAAAGATTCCCACGAGCCAAATCTGGGACGGGTTGAATGTCATCCATTAGTAACGAAGTAGGAAAGATTTGTTTGTTCATACTGAACTAAATACATACACACATAGGGAAAATCAAAGATGTAATATTTACATTGTCTCAAAGTGCCTTCCTGCAAAATTCTTATCAAGTCAAATAAAATTAAAAAAAAAATAATTTCCAGCAGAGACACTGGGCAGAGACCACATTAATCAAATGATCAAAGTTAACATCATCCATCAAGGGTCAAATCAAAATCATCTGTCACCTAAAAGGTTGCAACAAGAGCACAGCATAACAACTGATATTGTGGTTAAAGATGCATAAGCTGAGTCTAATTCTGAGGGAGTGTCAGAGAAACCCAAATGAGAGGCTCTGCAAAAATCAAGCACAAAACTCCACAAAAGTGACCTGCCGTCTTCAAAAGTGTTGAGGTCCTGAACGTCAAGGAAAACTGAGAAATCGCTTCCCATCAAAGGAGACTAAAGAGAGATGACAGCTAAATTCAGTGGGTGAGTCTGGCCCACCTCTCTCTGCTACGAAGGATACTATTGAGATAATTGGCAAAACTTAACGGGGTCTGAGGATTAGATGGCGGTAACGTGGTGTTAATTTCCTGATTTTTATGGCCATGTCAGATTAGGTGGGAGAATTCCTTATTTGCAAGGATGACACAGTGAAGTGAGGGTGATGGGACATACCAGTAAGGTTGACAAACAGTTCACAAAATAAACGTGCTTGTTCTGTTTTTGCAAATTTCGTAAAATGGCCAGTTTGTTTCAAAATGAAAGAAAGGAAAAAAAGCCATAGTGGGCATTTACTTAAAGCCTTGCTTTTTCAGAATTACTTGGCATATGTTCATTTACCTAATTCTTGAAACAAACCGTTCAGATAGGTACTATTGAGACAGGAATGGGGCAGCGCACAGCCATTCAAGGAATCCTACAGCAATTAACATCAAAATAGTGAAAGATTCAACCCCGGGAGGCCTTGAGGCTCAAGATGGTGGGAGATTTAACTTCTAGGAGAATTTGAGCTTCATTATATGCTTATTGTAATATATTAGCATGGCGAATAACATGCCCACGGGCACCATGACAGTCCCAAGGCTAGCCACAATAGGTCGAAGAGTGGGAAAAGGTCAACTTCCTGGGAGTCCCAGCCCCTTCCCCAGGCTAGTTAGACTGGTCCTTCCACTTATTAGCACATGAAGCTACAAAGCCCATAAAAACTGGCAACACTGCCCCTCACGGGCTCTTCTCTCTCTCTTTGTTCAGAGACGGCCCGCAGTCTGTCTATGGAGAGTGTACCTACTTCTATTCTAATCTGAGCACCCAACCCCCACACCTCATGGCCTTTCTCTTGCCTTTCAATGCATCTCTCTGAATAAATCTACCTTTACTCAACTGTGGCTTGCTCTTGAATTCTTTCCTGCATGAAACCAAGGACCCACACTTGGCGGGGCACATCCTAGGGTCTCAGCTGAAGCCTGGGACACAGCCCTTCTCACGCCCCACATCCGTTTTTCCTGCATCACTATTCCTGTGTCTAGTTGCAGAGAAGATATTTCGGGAAGAAAGAACTAAGTGTTTGGCTCCATGTCTAAGGAGAAAGAAGAAAGGCTCAGGAAAACAGAGAGGAGGCGGCCACAGGAAACAGCATTGGTGCAGGCACTGGAAAACAGTTTCAGAAGGCGGGTTTGGATCCAGACGGACTGAGACCTCAATCCCTGTCCCGTAAATCTATGGTTTGGGGTCAATTACTTAAAGGCTCCTACACTATTCTCTCATCTGTATAATGAGAATATTGTTTATGGGCTTGTGAGAAATGGATGAGATTAAAGATATGAAATGATGGCTACAGCGCCTGGCACAGGATGTGCACCTGCTGTGTGTTCGTGATTATCGTGAGCCCTGCAGGTGTCTTCCCGTCACTACGATACTTGATCAGGATACTTTAGGCAGCAACCTGATGTTTCCACAAGGAGAATGACTGTCAAAACATTTTTCCTATCCCATTCAGAAACAGAGGTTCCCTAACAGTATATAGGATTTTCCCGGTAGCTTTAACTCTGTGGAAACACCGTGGGGCCAATTTCACACAATTTAGATTTAGAACTTGAATATGGAGGTGCTTATCTTTAATAAAATGAAAATTAACCTATAGAATAGAGGAGACAGAAACTAGTAGTACCTGGATTCCGGCTCCTACTCTGCTGTTTGCAAGTGCAGAATCGATTAAGCTGAATGAACAGTGTGCTTGTATTCCAGCAATTTATAATTCCCTGAGTCTGCAAAGCTCTTTTTATATCCATCACATCATTTGATTTTCCTAAGCAATCCTTCAAGTTGGGCAGAGCAAGCATTGCTATTCATAAGAAACTTGTGCTTTGAGAATCTAAAGCAAATGATATAGTTAGTATTTATTGAATGCTCACTTTATGCTTAATTGCTGTTTAAAACTTATATGGATTCCTGATTTAATTGTCCAACAACTCAGTGCGGTAGGTACTGTCATTCCTGCTTTATGGATGGGAATCTGGAGAGCACCTGAAGCTTGGATTTGAACACTGCTGTTCTGGTTTCCAAGGGCGTCTCTTTGCCAATACACTACTAATCTTTGTTACTTTTCGGCAGAAGTTGCCTGATTTCCCAAGGTTTCACAGCCAGTACATAACAGAGTTGATATTCTAATTCCTTCTGTATATTGTTCCTTTCAGTTCTATAGGTTATATTTTGTTTTCTCAGTGACTAAACTGTAATAAATGCATAAATGCACTTCTGTGTCCTGGTTTCAATCTGGAACATTGATCGTATTTGAACCTAGTTTTTGCCACGTTATCTCTCCTTCAGCACTCTGTTCTCTCTCTCCTCTCTCTCTCTCTTTCTCTCTCCTCCCCTTATTGCATCCTTTGCTCTTACAGCTCTCTTCCCAAGCATCTTCAACAGGAGGAATCTTCACTCAGCCTTGCCAAGCTCTTTTATTACTAACATTGGCCCCATTGAACCTTTTACTGTTCTCCCATCCACCTAATTTTGGTAGTTTTTTTAATCGATTTCCAATGGGTAACCTGATATCTTTGGGTTATGAAGAAAACAAATTGCAGAATAAAGTACTTCCCCATAAATAGAGATAGGAGATGCTTGGGGTCTTACTAAAAACAAACAAGCACACAAACACACACACGAGCAAACAAAACCTCTGCCCCTCTGACCACAATTCAAGTCAACAATCTTAACTTCCTCCGAGTGGAACTGAAGTCTCTGATCACCTGAGGTATCCATTCCACTGAGAGATAAGGGATGCTCTTTGGTACGATCATCTTCAGATTACATTTTGCCATATTTCCCAAGAGATCTTGCAATTCCTCATGAAGGCAGGGTTGTGGGAGCTTCGCTGGGTGTCTCAGGTCTCTTTAGGGAACATTCAGATGGGTCTCCCGTCGCTAGCCTCTCTCCAGTCCCCACTCACCAGATTGCCATTGTATCAGCATCATTTCCAGCAGAGACAACTTTATAAATGCTAATAAGTGTGTTCTTTATTGTCATGATACTTCAGTGTAAAAGCTTATCAAGAGTCAAAAAAATTGATCAAGCAGGAAATTTGGTCCTAAACTAGTGGTTTTGGTCCCAAACTAAGTTACATTGTCCCAGTAAAGAAAATGATTGATGTCAATATGCTCTCCTGTTAAATGTATACTAGTACTGTACTTTGACATGTTCATTTGTTTATTTCCATGTGTAACATGAGAAAGGGTCATTTGCAAATGGTTCCATAAGCCATAATTTGAAACTGTGTACATTGATCCTTGCCCTACATTTCAGCTACAACCTGGTATCACAACACCGTGTTTTTCCCATGAAGTTTCCAATTTGTTTTGAGCACAAATTCTCAAAGACATGCATCCATTCTTGTACTAAATTAATGAGTGTCCAGGACTGACCATGTGTGTTAGCTCAGTCTCACTTCCATATTTTTTACTTTTCCTCAGTTTATTATTTCTTCTCAGTATGCGCTTGAATAATGAGAAACAATGCATTCAATAATTTTTAAATGCATGGTAGCATAAATTACAGCCCAACTCTGTCCTCTGCCCATTTGACACCCCAGTAAACTACTTATAATAAATGAAAACAAACAAAAAAAAATTGATGTGGCTAACAGATTTTTTTTGATTAAAAATTTAAAAAGGCATGTATTTCCTGAATGTTTACTAAATAATATATGGGAGAGACATGCAAGTGCTACTATGTAACACATGGCTTATCTGAAAAGAATTTGTATCAGATTTGAATTCAGAAAGATCTGGTTCTAATCCTGTGTGTGCGCTGTGGGGAGTTTTGTTCTTTCCTCAGCTTTCACTCTCACCGTCTTTAAGATGAAGGAGGAAGGGCTGAGTGCTAACCTGCTTTTCTTGGACTTTAGAGAGGATTAAAGAATAAAATAACTATGAACATTCAACCTAGTAAATGCTTAATAAATGAAAAATATTACATTTTGTGGATGCCTTGTGCCTGGTAGCAATCCCATATGTCCCACACAGAAACCATGCACACGGAAGAAATAAAACAACAACAAAAGCATAAAACATAAGGCAAGCTATTCTCTCATCAGGTGCTTAGGCTTTCTTGACTGATCTGCGAATTGCCTTCTCTAAATGGGTTATTTTGTATCACCTGGTCTCTCCTTTCATAAATACTTGCAAAAGCTTTAGATGATGATCTCTTCCTCCAAAAAATGTTACCCTTTACTCTGCTGGGGAAACACATCAGGGCTGGTTACTTCAGTCCCACCAGAGACTGCTGACTTAAGGTCGATGGGCTAATTCTACATCGGATTTGCCTTGAATCTAGTTGTTCACTTCAAGATCCTTCCAAAAATGTCCGCTGTGATTTTTACAAACCTTTCAGCCCCACCACCCACCCTACAACCATACACGACTCCCGAATTTACTTAAGAAAAACAAACCATATCTTTTAGACATTCTAAATCCACTACGAAAAAACTCCACTGGTGTCTCTCTCCCCCAGCAGTAGACCTTGGTGAGTGCAAAGCCCAGACTGCATCTCCCTTTTCCAAGTTCAGAATCAAGAGATTCTCCAGAGAATGTCTGCTCGAGTCAACTCGTTTATTCAACACTCCCCCATCCTCTTGAAACTTAGTCTCCTCAGTTCTCATTGCCTCCTAACATTTCTGCTGCCTTCAAACAGACATTTTCTGCATTTTACAGGATTTTACTGATTTTTCTAGTTCTAGGCAGGAGTGACCATAGTCTGCAGGTAACTCCATTTCACCTGGAAGATGAAGTCCTGCCTGGTTACTTTTAAGGAACTCTCTCGTGCCTGGATATTTTACTTACTTAATACTTCATGTATGATCATTCTCTATTTTAAGTATGACAATCTCAATAAGTTGAAGTACCAAGGAAACAAAACATGCTGCTTGTTAGTTATATTACCTTTTATTCATGGATGAAAAGTTCATATTAAGAACTTTGATGATCTTTGGCTGTAAACTCAAATTTGCTTGATTTTCATCTATGGGAACCTTATGTGCTGAAGTCTGGAATGCTTTTCTCCAGAGTTTTGATTCATTTCTGTGTCTGAAGTTTCTTTAAGAAATGGGACTATTTGGGGTTTGCCTTTAAGATCTGGTTCTAATTTTTTGCCCATGGCATGGAAATTTACACTCTTCCCCCAGGTTTTATTCTTGTCATCATCAAAATGGGGAAAGGGGCTGAGTGCCAATCTTTCCAAGTTTAATTAGGAGTTTCGGCTACAGCTCACCCATCTTGCAGCTGCCTGAGAGATTGCTGTGCTGTGATTATCTTTTATTATCAAGGAAAATTCTACATCCTCTTTTGTTACTTTGGTTTCAACTTGTTTTCTGTTCTTGTCCTACTTTCTTTTGTTTTGGTAGGATACTTTTGAGATTTATTTTACCTGCTTTGAATTTAGTAATTCATTGCCATGTATGTTGATTCAGACATCAATTGTTTTGTGTTTGGTGATCCTTCCGGGAATATAATCTGTCTATCATGCTGGCTAACAAGTTTTGAGGAAGGTAATGCTTTTCTAAACATAACACATAAAACACAAGTAATGGAAACTTTTGTTTTGATGAATTAAACCATATTAAATAAAGAATTGCTGTGTGTGGTATCTAACAATACTATGAAGAAAATGAAAATATAAACCACAATCTTGAAAAGGAAATTTTGCGCCACATAAAACTTTCAGTTGGGAAAAACAATGGCCAATTTCTATAAATCAATAATGTTAAACCAACAACAAAATTGAAGGTAAAAACAAGCAAAGGGCTATACAGGGATTTCATGGAGAGGGAAACGAAATGTGTAATAAACCATTGGAACATCCTTCAGTTCTTTACTACCCAGGAAAATGCAAAATAAAATGCCTCCTGGGGCAGGATATTACTTCCCGACATTTTAATGTCAGGCTTCACCAAGTGATAAACTTTGACCAATGGAAAATGAGCAGAACGGCCGTGTGTCATTTATAAATAGAAGCTTTAAGTGCCAACATGTTGAATATCATTTTAGTTTTGCTCTGCTGTGAGAGTGGCAATGTTTGAAACAGGAGCTCCTCCAACTCTATTAGCCTGGGTCTTGGAGGAAAGGTGATTCAGAGTAGAGTCACAGTCAACCTCACCTAAAGGAAAGCAAAAGACTTTGGATGTAAGTTGTTGAGATTTGGATGTTATTACTGCAGCATAACTTCACCTTCACAAACTGATTTAATACACTAGTAAACATTTAGATATAAATATAATAAACATTTATTAGACACCTAGTGACACAATCATGAGATAATTCTAGCAAGACAGATGGCACAAAATAAATGAATTAGTCAGTAAAGTAGAAACAACTTACATGACCATCAACAACAAAAAAATACATTATGATATAGTCATTCAATAGAATTATCTATGAAAATAAAACAGTAACATTGATGAATGTCAAGAACAAAATGTTCAGCAATAAAACAAGATATAATAGAAAACAAAGTATATAATCTTATTTACATAAAGTTCAAACACATGAAGCAGTAAATACATTGTTTAAGAATAGGAAATTATATGATAAAGTTATAAAAAAAAAGAGCAGAGGATAAAGAAGACATAATAAGGTAATGATTACTAGGGTTGCTGTTGTGTACCCCTAAAATCTCCCTACTCAGAGTGTTGACTACTGACAGTAAAGAGTCTGACAACCCTTAACACAAAACATCAAATGCTAATAGTTTAGTCAGAAGGTGGAGAAAACCCTAGTAAGAGAGAACAATGTAGAACACAACTCTTGAGTTATCTCCCCCTCTCCCTGCAGAGAGCAAGGGAGCTGAGGCATTTATACACCAGTTACTCTCAGTTATTGGTTTAGGGCTGGTCTCAAGGAAGATAATTCTTTAGTATTTCTGGCTGATCAAACGGGTGGCCAAGCAGGCCACAGAGTTCAGATTAAAAACATTAGCTAAAGAAATAACTATCCAGCCTAAGGCAGTTAAGCCAGTGTCTGCTAAGTGCTTCTTTGGGAAAACATATGGAGTAAGCTAATTAAGATAATAAGTTATAAATACACAAAATTACAAATGAAAATCAAGAAATAAACACAGCTATAGAATAAGCTGTTTGACTAGTTTAATCAAATCTATGCAAATTAAGGAGAAAGCCTGAGGAAAAGGGTAATTTTCCTAGAAAATATAAATGAGAAGTAAAAGAAAATGTAAGCAGACCCATTATGCTAAATAAATTGGAAAGTTCTCAAGAAAAGGAAAACAAAAAAACAAAAAACAATCTGACAGAGGACTAAACCCAAGCAATATAATAAACTGATCTATCAAACTTCTCAAGAAATATAACCAACGTAATTTAAAGTATTAAAGAAGAAAGTTTAGTGTCTAATCCTAGCACATAATGAAATAACATACAATAAATTAGCTTGATGCTTGAATACAAATTGATGAAGAACTCAATGTGAGAAAAAAGTGTCCAAATATATACTCATAAAATCTGTATATGTATTATAAGACAAAAGTAGAGTTGCTAATACATGGTGAAAAGATGGAGTATCCAATAAATCATTTGACTTCTCAATTAAAATAAAAACTTGGATCCCTGCCTCATGGCTTATATCAAAATAAATTCCAGATGAATAAAATAGTTCAACAAATAATGTAATCATTAATAGAAATAGTAGAAAATGCATAAAACTATAGGGGGCTTACATGCAAGGCATAAAATTCAGAATTCAGCAAGGAAATCTTTTGATATGTTAAATATGAAAAAATTTAAATACATTTCTTCATAGAAAAAAATGAACTACAAAAACAGAGCCAAATGGCAAACAACAATCTGAAAACGTGTTTTTGCCACAGCTAGAACATGCATTGGGATGAATTTCTTACTAAATAAAGAACCTATATGCCAATTAATAAAATAATGATAACCCAATAGAAGGATATGCAAAGCAAAAACCAGACAATAAGAAAAAACAATTTAAAAGGATGCTTATATGAAAAAATATTCCAATTCACTCATTAAAAAGAGTAAAAAAAATTGAAAAGTTAAAATAATAATGATATGTACAGATTTATAGATAAGAGTTACAATAATGCATAATATTGATGATGATGAAAGGAACTGATCTTTCTCATTTTTGAAGATGAGTCAATTAGTGGTGCTCTTCATTTGGTGCTCTATCAAAATATATCAGAATACTAGAAAAATCCTAAATTGTCATTGGTAAAAGGCCACACAATGGAAAGCACATCCATGTAACAGATACTATGCAACTGTGAAAAGGAGAGAGTGAAGTCCATATGTGCTGCTATGGAGTCACATCCAGAATATTTTGTTGTAAGAAAAAAAGGAAGGAGTAGAATAATGGGTAAATTTCTGATTTTTTAAATGTTTGTGAGTGTGCATATCAGTATCTATTGGACAATCTGTGTCATCTGCTCACTCTTGGGCAAACAACTCATTGCACCACCAAAGCACATGATGAGAAAATTCGTAATTGGAAAGGCTACAGGAAAATAAAAAGCAAAGGTAGCAAATATTCCTTAGGCATAAATACTAACAGTGGTTGCCCCTGAATAAGAAAACTAGTAAGTCAACAATGGGAGGAAAAGTTACTCAGTTGGTTTTGTTGAACTTCTCATACAATAAAATTTTTACACCATGGATATTTACTTCTAGAACACTCACTAGTTGGGAATAAAGGCCACAGAAATAAAATATGGCATTTTTAATCCAAAGTATGGACTGATTGACTCAAAGATTGGTGAACAGTCTTGGAGGATGATAAAAGCAAAAAAAATCAGCTATAGGAAAGCAAGAAGTAGGAAATCTAATAACTAACTGTTTTTAGCCAAAAAGTTTTAGACCGAATGGAACTTTGCAATGCATATTTCTGCAATGAGTGGGCACAGAAACTTGGAAAGTAAATGAACAATTCTCTAACCACCCCATATGAATCTCTCATCTTTGTACCTCTGGCTATAAGAGCAAAGGTAGAGACAGAGATTGAATAAAGCCAGGGCATCTGCCCCCTGCTTTACCACTATGGGACCTGGGCAGAAAAGAGAATGTTCTTTCTGCATTCATTCCTGGAGGCTGGACACTAAATACCCAAATATTATACAGAATTGGAGATCCCATTAAATAGAATTGGAATTGTATGCTAAAAGAATAAAATTAATAACTAGAATTATTTTTCTCAAGTGACAAATAAAACCCTGTTAAAAACAGCTGCTGAAGAGGGTGCAGAGAAAAAGGAACTCTCCTGTACTGCTGGTGGGAATGCAGTTTGGTGCAGTCATTGTGGAAAACAGTATGACGATTCCTCAAAAATATAACAATAGAATTACCAGAGTGGAGAAGCAAGATGGAGGAGTAGAAGGATGCTTGTAGCTCCCCCTCTCCCACAAATACACCAAAACTCACATCTACGAACCCACTCAGCCAACCAGAGCACCTGGCGAACTCCGACAGAACATTGCCTTCTTTGAAAGACAAAGACACCAAAAATCTGGTAGGAGAAAAGGAAAACAGAAAGAAGAAAAAACAAAACAGTGCAGGACCTGTCCTGTGGGGAGGGTGAGGCAAGGGAGGAATAGCGCTCATTTGCTGGGTCTCCCCCCTCCAATGGAGAGGCCAACGGGATGAAGGGGGAGCCTCCGAGGCTCAAATTTGCCCTGAGCACCCCTTGACTAACAGAACTAAGTTAAGTGGGCACAAAGGGTCCCTGCAACACCCAGCCAGAGATGCGAGCTGGCGGCTGGGGCTAGGACAGGCCGCTCCAGTTGGGTGGGGAAGACTGGGGCGGCTGCACTGAGGCAGCCCCAGGGGACTGCAGGGTGCTGCATGCCATGGCTGGGAGGGGATACGGAGTAGAACAACCTTGGTCCCCCCTAAATTGCAAAAAATGCAAAGCAACAAGGCTGGTGTGCCCTGGGGGGGAGGGGCATCATAGCCTTTGTCTCCTCAGACTTCTCACAAGAAGAGAGGTGGGGCCCAGCCATAGCCCCATCTCCTGTGTGCAGCAGGGGTGGGGCCAAGACCTGAATCCACACCAGGGGCCTCCACAACCTCCTAGGCAGGGTTGAGACTTGTTTACAGCCCAAGGCAGTTAGGATCTTTCTGCCCTGGCACCTCAGAGAACTTGTGCTGCCAAGACAAAGAAGGAGCTGAGATTTGGCACAAAGCAAGGGCGGGGCCATTCCAAGATCTTCCCTGAGCCCACCTACAGAGCGCCAACCAGAGGCAGAGCAGACAGCTGCACAGAGCAGCGGAGTGACAAATGCCTAGAGAGGGTGTGCAGACATCCACCTTCCTGGCAGGAACGTAGCAACACCCACTTGCCTTGCCCGAGTGCAGCATCTGACTGCAGCATCAGGAGGGGGAGTGACCCGCCCACCCACTGGCCACAGTGCCAGAGAGATATGAGCAATATGAAGAAGCCGAGGGACCACTCCCAATTAAAAGATCAAGAGAAATCCCCTGAAAGCACAATCAAGGAAATAGACATCGATGGCCTACTAGATCAAGATTTCAAAAAAGGACTGATCAAAGTACTGAAGGAACTAAAAGAAATAGTGTTTAGAGATATAAAATGTGTCAAAAATGAAATAGACGCTATAAAGAAGAACCAAGTAGAATTAGTAAACTCATCTGCTGAGATGAGAGCTGACCTAAAGACTGTGCAAACCAGGCTAGATAGTGCAGAGGAACGAATAAGTGACCTAGAAGACAGGACACCAGAAAGCACCCAATCAGAACAGCTGAGAGAAAAACAAATAAAAAACAATGAAAACAATATAAGGGACCTATGGGATAATATAAAGTGTGCCAGTCTACACATAATAGGGGTTTCAGAACGGGAAGAAAGAACAAAGGGGATTGAAAAGGTATTTGAAGAAATCATGACTGAAAATTTCCCAAACTTAAAGAAGGAATCAGTTATCCAAGTACAGGAGGCCCAGAGTGTCCCAAACAGACCCACACCAAGACATATCATAATCAAGATGGCCAGAGTCAAGGATAAAGAAATGATCCTAAAGATAGCAAGAGAAAAACAAAGAGTGAGTTACAAGGGAACCCTCATAAGGCTCTCAGCTGATTTCTCTACACAGACACTATAGGCCAGAAGGGAGTGGCAAGATACATTGAAAGTCCTGAATGAAAAAAAGATGAAGCCTAGGATACTCTATACAGCAAGGCTATCCTTTAGGATAGAAGGAGAGATACAGAAATTCAAGCAAAAACTACAAGACTTTAGCAATACTAAACCCATGCTAAAAGAAATATTGACAGGTCTACTCTAAATACAAAAGAAGCAGGATGCTACAGAAATGAGAAACTCGTAACTGGAAAGGTGAAAACTACCATGAATTACAAATAGAATAAACACAAAATTGTAAAAGAAGACATCTAAATCATTAAGAGTGGGAGAGGGAAGCAAGGAAAGCCACTGTGGAAAACAGTATAGAGATTCCTCAAAAGACTAGGAATAGACTAACTGTATGACCCAGGAATCCCACTCCTGGGCATATATCCAGAAGGAACCCTACTTCAAAATGATACCTGCACCCCAATGTTCATAGCAGCACTATTTACAATAGCCAAGACATGGAAACAGCCTAAATGTCCATCAATAGATGACTGAATAAAGAAGATGTGGTGTGTTTATACAATGGAATAATATTCAGTTACAAAAACTGACAACATATGCCATTTGCAACAACATGGATGTTCCTGGAGAATGTCATTCTAAGTGAAGTAAGCCAGAAAGAGAAAGAAAAATGCCATATGATATCATTCATATGTAGAATCTGAAAAAAAAAAGAAAGAAAGGTAAAAGAAGACAATAATGAACTATCTACAAAACAGAAACAGACTCACATAGTAAACAAACTTATGGTTAATGGGGGGAAAAGGGGTGGGAAGGGATAAATTGAGAGTTCAAGATTTAAAGTCACCAACTACTTTATATAAAATAGCCAAAAAACAATTTTTTTCTGTATAGCACAGGAAACTATATTCAATATCTTGTAGTAACCTGAAATGAAAAAGAATATGAAAGCAAATATACGGATGTATGTCTATGCATATGTACAACTGAAACATTGTGCTGTACTCCAGAAATTGACACATTGTAACTAACTATACTTTTTTTATTTTTCAAGTAACTTTGGCCCTTAATGGAACACCATTTAGTTTTCTACAAAATTGTCTTGCAGGAGAGCATCCTCGCCGTCGGTATTCTTGAGCTATTTCAACATTAGGATCTATCTTACAGACAACAGTAATCAGACTGATGTAGGCAAGAAATAAGTACATTCCATGCATTTTACCCAATGCTCTTCACAATGCTAATTTCTTTGTCCCACAGAGATAATGTTTCAGAATAATGTCTGGTGTGATTTTTGCTCTTTCTAGTTTCATGCTGTTCTGATTGTTTAAAAAATCTCTTTAAGCAATAGAAACTATAATGCTCCCTCAGTCTTCTTTAGCTTCATATATGTTACTTATTTTAGAGAATTAGCCTCACCTCCCAGTGCATGTGTGCTGAACGCGTGTGTGTTAACATTAATTCCCTAAGCCGTTGCTTCTCTCTTGATTTCCTGTGGCTCATGCTTACTTGAGTGGAGACTTTCAGCCTTTGATCTCCTGGGGGGCTTGCATTTTCACACAGAAAAATGTCTACATGAAATAGGGTTCACTCTTTCTTTTAGCCTTATATTTTCCCCAATGAAAGTCAATGTATGGGATTCGAATATTTCCCATTTCTTGCCCCGAGGCAAGAGTCTCAGAACTGCATTTTGTTTGTTTAATTCTCATGGCCAAAGAGAAACGTGGCGATACGACAGGATGCATTGAGAGCCAAAGCTCCCTCCAAGCCCCTCCTCTGCTTGCATTCGTTGCTAGGTTTCCTGGAGTTGGGAACCTGGAAAAGCTGATCAAGCACGCTGCACTTCAGAGCACTCATCTGTTAATGGAGAATGTTGTTAGTACTCATTGGACTTTTGCGAAAGAAGAAATGAGGTTACTACATTAAAAAAAAAATGACGTTTGTTAAGGTAAGTGTTCAATAAGCCTTCATTATTGTTGTTATTATTTCAACATTAATATTAAGGGACAAGCTAGGCTGCAGGATGTGTGGGGGGGCACATAGAAGAAAGTAAAAGTGGCATGGGGTGGGGTGGTGAGACAGGATGGAGAGTCGTGGAGGGTTGTGGGCTAGTCATTAAGGGACACGTGGAATCCCGTATTACTCACTTGGCATGTTCAACTTTAGGGGTGGACAGATTTTAAAGATGAACTTGGCAGCAATACTTTCATACCATGATAAAAATAACAAATTCTATGACACCAACAGCAACAACAAAATTTAGAAACTGAAGTTGTGTAAGGAAGTGTTACCAGTGAGTAAGTTCTTGTCTTATCAGAAAGAATGCAGAGAGGAGACACAGAAGTCAAGACGGCAAAGTGAGGATTTATTAAGTGAAAGTACACTCTCAAGGGGAGAGCAGGCAGACTCAGGTGAGTAGCTGCACTGTTTCTTTGTCAAGCTGGTTATACAGGGTGTAAAAATGAATGGGCAGAATATTCATTCAGGAAGGAGGGTTTTGGGATTGTATTCCCTGATTTTCACCCCAGCTCCTTTCATCCTAGCATCCAAAGTACTTTTATTTATATTCTACATCTAAGTCATATCTTAATAGTAATTCTATCAAAAAAAAAAGAAGCTAAGAATTATTGTCAGCTAGGATATGATCATTATTGAATTCTTAGCTATAACAGTATCAAAATTTTGCCAAAACTTCAGCCACAGTTTTTTTTTAGTTAACATATATTTCTTGTTTTCTGTACACTAAAAACTGTAATTTTTGCATACTTTCATGGAAGTTTTTGGATAATATACTCTCTAATTTTAGATAAAAGGGAAATAAGTCTCAGGAAACATGATCTACCCAAAGACACTCAAAAAAATTTATGTTTCAGATCCAGGCCTGATATTCCTAAGTTGTACAATGTCAGTCCTAACAATATTTACCAAAATTACCAGTGACTAAATACACTGTGTGATGTTAAGAAGTTTTCTGTTAAGAGAATGTTTCCAGAACCAAATGAATTTGCAAAATTGTGCGACCACATACTCCCTGCGTTCTGCACCAAGTTCACCCGTGTGCACACGGCTCTGAGATATCCCGGAGAAAGCACCATCTTTACATATCCATCACTCCTCAGACCTACTTGATTACGAAGTCCTACTCTCATGAGATAGCTGTTAACACTACATGGCACACCAGTGGGAATATAAGTAAAAGTGTAAGATTTCACTGTTTTCGTGCAGATTGCAGCACACTCCCAGTCAGTGGCTTTCTGTAGAGGGAGAGATAGGACCAGACAAGGGTGGTAAACTAGCAAGTTATTTTTAACTTTCAGAATCTCTGGTAAAGAAGTTGAAGTTCAGAGTCAAGCTCCTCTTCCATTAGGGCACAAGGGTACTCATCAGATGCTCCAGACAAAGTCTGTGGGTCAAGACCCAACACAGTGGGGTCAGTGGGTCTCAGAGGGTGTGGGGTGCAGGTCCTCAAGGATCCTAACTGCTTAACTGCTACTGAGGCTGAAATGGCTGTGCTGAGCCTGCATCTCAGATGGGCTGGAGGGGCTAGATTTAAGCCTCCGTGTCTTATTCTGGTTTTCAAGTTCTCCATTTGTAAAAGGGTAGCGATACTCCTGCAGTGCTTTTAAAATAAATCTACAAGTCCTTTGACACTCATTCCATTGAAAAGCAGGTTCCATATCCACCATCGTGGAATCTGAGCCAAGGTTGGTGTTTATAACCAACGTAACAGAACAGAAGTGATGCTACGTGACTTCTGAGGCCAGGTCAAAAGAACATGAAGCTTCCTCCTGTTCCTCTTGGGGACTTGCTCTAGGGGAACAGGCTACCATGGAAGAAGTCCAGCTATGCTGAAACCAACATCCCAGAGAAGCATCATGTATGTTTTCTGTTAAACTTCTCAACTGTACTTCCAGTTTGACAGCCTGTGTTAACTGTGAGCCATGCAAGTGAGCCACCCTGAATGTCCAGCCCGTTTCAGTTTTCATATGACCATAACCACGGCCAACAGCTGAGTGACCTCAGAGGCGAGCCTTTCCTACACGAAGTCCATCCCTCATTACAAATCACAACATGGTGAATCAAATGAGATGGCTGTGTTAAGGCCTCCAAGTTTTTAGTGTGCATAGCAGTAGTAACTGAAACAAGGTTGTTTTAAGAATTAAATGAGATAATAGACTTAGAACAGTGAGTACAGAGGCAATTGCTCAATACAACATATGTTATCAATACATCTACCTCAAGATGCTCCTCTGCTCACCAACCAAGAGGCCAGTCCTCAGGAGAAAGGATTGTTTTACCATCTAGATAGTCTGGTAGGTTAGAATTTATCTAATTAGTCACAAGTGATTTCCTGAAAAAGTTAATTATATTAAAATAAATGTACTTAGTTCTCTATTTCTTCTATTATTTATTGAAAATGAAGCAGAGGAACAATAAAATAAGGATAGACTTGCTTGGTTTATGGAGCAGAATTCCTCAGCCGTGGCACTACCTTGGGCTGGATAATTTTTTGTCATGGGGGTGGGGCCATCCTGTACATTGTTGGATGGTTACCAACAGCCCTGGCCTCTATCTACTACATGCCAGTAGCAATGCTCCCCCCACAATTATACAAGCAAAATGTCTCCAGACTTTGCTAAGTGTCCTTCGAGGGGCAAAATTTGCCCCCATTGAGAACCACCGGTATAAACAGCTACGATTCAGGCTGTAGTCCTGAGGAGAGGGTTTATGTGGGTCTTCTAAGTTGAAACTGGCGTTATTCACAAAGGCAGAAGGTAAAGCAGGTCTCTAGTATCTAAGGGGGTGTATCTCCTGTGAAATTCACGGTGGAATTAAACAATTGTAAGTGTTTGGTAGGTACCCTTGCCTAGCCCTTTCCCTGGGAGACCGGAGACAGTAGGGGGAGAGACAGGCCTCTGTCCCTTTTCCTGGGACCGGGAACATCAAAGGCAGAGTTGCTCAGAGGTGGGGTCAGCATGAGGACAAACCAGAGGACATAGAAAGGTTTCAACAGAAAGCAAAGTAACCAAAAATAGGTCATTGCAGGGGTTCACAGAGGGAGAGACCAATTACCAAGGTCAGGTACAGCTATCCAGGCCGTGCTGAGTACACAGGAGGGGTGTTGTTCATTTTCATTTGGAAAGCTGTGTACTGGTTAAAATTATAGTATAGGAGAATATGTACACAGTCAGAAAAATATTATTGATATTGATATGTAAAAAAAAACCTGTGAAAAATATTCTCCATGAGATTAGCCATGTCTAAAATATGTATATAATGTAAAGATGTAATATGTGTATGTGTGACAAATACAGGTACATAGAAAACAGAACTGTACAGCTATATAATGCAAAAGTGGTGATTTCTGAATGTGAATTCCTTTAAAATTGTATTCCTTAGAGTTTTTTCTGTTTTTCCAATATTTCTGCATCTAATCATTTCCTTTTCACTAAGAGTATACTTTAGGTGATAAAAAATATTAGCAAGAATTGAGTTATAGGCTGTGGTGGTGTTTGGGACAATCAAAGTGGTGTCACAGAATGAATAAGAATAGAAGATGCTTGTCTGATCATCAGGAATTTTAAAAACAAGAAGGCAAATGCCAAGTGACCCTTGATCCCTGATTATTTTCTCTGTAAATTCTTTGTTCTATTAGTTGCGTACTGTAACCATACAGAACATGAATTCAAAGGGACAATCAAATTAATCAGAAAGTGGCTAAATTTGACTTTTTTAAATCTATAGGCTAGTTTATTTGCTTGTTTCTTTCTTTTTCTTTCAACTCCATGCTCCATGAAGGGAACATTTTATTTATTAAATACATTCTAAAGTTATTAAATAAAGCTAGAAATGGGCCATCTTCTCTAACCCTCACAGCCTTGCTTGTGGGCTCTTAGTTTACTCATTTTGAAAATTAGAAAATAAATGGAAATACCTTGTTTTAATTACACTGCTAGTAAGTGTCAGAGTCAGTATTTGGACCAAGTTTTGCCTGAATTGAAATCCCTGTCTTTGTCCACTATATTGTGTTGTCTCCTATGTTAAAAACAAATAAACAAACAGCAAACAAACAAACAAAAAATGTGTCCTGAAAGTATTTATACATTTTCAACCTCTTCTAGGGAGGAAAAAAATGTTTTTTCTCTGTCGTCCTTTAAGCCCAATGACATGCTTCAAATTTTATTTCCTTCCCTCTAGCCTTTTAAAGAGCCAATTAAGGGAGCCCAACGTCAACGGGTTTAGAATTTCAGCGCAGCCTACTCATCTAATCTGCAAACTCCATCACTGCAGAGAGTGAAAGTCATCAAATTTCATTTCTTATCACATTAGTTTAGAAAGATGTTTTCCCCTCTTACCAGTCAAATTGTCTTTTACATTGTAAACTGTTTCTATTTTTCAACAATTACATTACAATGTGTTCAATTTTAACCGCCCTGCTGCTCAATCCTTTGTGAACCCGAATAAAGAAATAGTTATATAATCAAGAAACATCAAAAAGTGAATAAAAAGCAACTATTGCTTCAGATGACTTTCAGTTTGCTGAGGACACAAAAGCAATTTAACATTTTATTTTTTATATGTATTATTGCATTATTCTTTTGTTTACCTTGTAACAAGTAGCAGGCTGACAACATCTGTCTCCTTCCCACAATTTAATTACATATTCCATGTCTTTATTCCTGCTTGGCAATGTCTCTGCGTGCCTGGATCTACCTCATCCGCCACTTCCAAGTTCACATCACATGATTTTTGTAATTAAGTGAGCGGCAAGTTCGCTACCTCCATCCCTAAATTGAACATTTCATAGTTTTAAAGCACTTCTAATAAACTTCTTTGAGTCTGAATCCCCATTAGTTCCCCATCTTCCCCTGATGACTCAATTATCTCCTCAGGGGAGAATCTGTTCAATACTAAGAATTACCTTTCCTCCATAGAGGGGGGGGACTTGAAACAATGACTCTAAAACCCTCTTTTTTTCACTCTATGTCTTCAATGAATAATTTATATTTGTGACAATCTGTTTTCTCTTTCCTGACTCTTAGTTTTGAAAACCATAGAAAGGGTCTATTCCTCCCCCCACCCCCATCTCATTACCTTCCACATTGAATACTGAATGCCACCTAGGGTCCCATCTGTCCCTTTGATTCACCTTCATTCACAGTAAGAAAAGAAGTAACTAACTTTCCCCTTATTGTTTCAGTGTTTTTCTTTTCCTATTCAAATATTTGTTATTCATTAAAATCCACAGACGCTTCCAAGAAAAATCACAGAACATTTTTTTCCTTTAGCATTCACTTTTCCTAATAGGAAAATGTATAATGAAAATTGTACAAAAGAAAATGCAGAAAAGAATATATGCAATCTGCTCTAAACTCCACCATTATTAGATGACTCATGTGGTATACAATTGTATAAACAGAGGAAAATGATGGAGAGACAGTGAAAAGATCAGTGGTTGCCAAGGGTGGTGGGGAGGGATGAATAGGTGGGGTGCAGAGGATTTTTACAGCAGTGAAAATATGCTATATGATATTATAATCATGAATACATGCATTATGTATTTGTCTAAACCCACAGAATGTACATCAACAAAAGTGAACTCTAATGCAGACAAAGGACTATCAGTGATTATGATCTATCAGTGTAGGTTCATGAATCATAACCAATGGACACCACCACCAAATGGACCACAACCATGCCGATAATGGAGAAGGCTTGGTATATGCAGGGGCAGGGGGCATATGAGAAATCTCTGCAGCTCACCTTCAGTTTTCATATGAACTTAAAAGTGCTTTAAAAAATAAAGTACTTTTTAAAATATATAGAACACACATGCAGCACTATTCAAAACTCTAAAGAGATGAAAAGTGACATAAAATAAAATAGTTTTCAAGAGAAAGATGGAAAGTATCACATGACATGCAATGCATTTGAAGTCGTCTTTATTTTAAGTGCAAATGATATATCGTCCATTTACTATTTTAAACATATTTCAAAAATGTGATAGGTGACATACATTGCTGAAGGTCTTTTAAAAATTTACTATAAACACAGTGGGTTGCTGAGAGATTTCTTGGATTTGAGTTGAGGGGTCAATCAGCTTTAAAAGAGCAGAACCGTGGTGACGTATGCTCTCCATTTAGTGAGATTGTACCAGATGCCAGACCCTGGGTTAGCGCAGGGGCTGCACAAAGACTCCTATGATGTGCCTTCTGCTCCGACGTAGCTCATGGTCCAGCTGAGGAGAGGCAGTAAGATAATGAATATGGTACAAAGAGATACATTCTGTGGTAGTACACCAACAGCCTATGTTTTAGATACAAGAAGAGCTTCTATTTAAACCTCTTTTTCTCATGCAAGTATTGTTGGCTTATGTCTATGTTGGTATAAAGAATTGAAAATTATTATACTTCCCTATTATATCATTTAAATAAAAATGTTTCTTAGAATAGGTCTATATGTTCTCTAGAATGGACTTTGGATTTGGCGTTCCATTCGTGCTCTCCCAAACCCAATTTGATGATTAATAATTCTGTAAAATTGAATATTTATTTTTTCAATCTTTGATTATTATTTCATCCTTCTGCTCAAAACCCCCATTAGTTTCCCGTTGCTAATAATATGCCCAAGTCTTAGGCAGGCATTCAATCCTCTAAAATTCTGGTTCACTCTTCCTTTTTTCAAACGTATTTTTCACTCCTGTCTCTCCTGAGCCCCGTTATTTCATTAAAACAGAACTTTTCTTGTGTTCTGTCCATGCTCAGTTCTTTTCTTCCTATCTTCTGGCTTTTCCCTCTCTCTGGTATATATCACTTTATAAGCACATGCCCATGTGACTCCCACCCTTGGCTTGACCAATCGCAGTGCCCAGTTCTCTCTGCTGGGGGTGGCTGCTTCCACTAAAATCTCATGGCACTTGAATGGGGGTCCGATAGTTGGCGCTACAGCTCTCTGGGGCATGAACTTCACCTCCCGTGATAGACAACGAGATTCTTGAGAGAAGGGCCTGATTTATTGCTGCCTCTTCGTCACTGCCACGCATCCAACTGGGGCTCGTGCTGAATGAGAGAATGAATTAATTTCATTTCCCAACAGCACATCTTTGAAAGCACTGAATCATATATTGATTTTTATTGGGCTTTCAAATATAAAATCACATGGGCTATGAAGCTGACTGAAATATGAATTAAAATGCAAAATGAAATGAATAAAATGGGTGACATAAACCTATATGAATAGCAAAACAGGGCAGAAAATAACCTTTTTCATTTTGTCATAAGCACAGAAATGAGAGAGAGAGACCAGATGAGGACAGAGATTTAATATCACAGCATGTAGGAGAGAAAAAGAGCTACTCAGTGTCTCCTGACGTTCATCTCCTCTGTCCAGAGGAATTGCCCTCATGTGGGGAGACAGGAAGTTCAAGTGCATTAAAGTGCAGGTTGTGAGGCCATCTAATACAGTGAGAAAGGCACTAGAGTTTAATAAAGAGACACCCATTCATATCCAGCTCTCTCGTATCCTATCTGGAGAACTTGTACAATTCACCTGAACTCAGTAAATCAGTTTCCATGCATGAAATATGCATTTCAAATGAAGGATATTTCAAACATTCATGCAGAGGATTAATAAAGATAATATTGGCGAATGTCCCCAGTAAGTTATAAAACCCCAATGCCTCATTATTACTGAAGCAAGAGCTACATTCTAATTATTTATGGGTTGGAAATATTTTTTAACAGAATTCAAGATAAATCTGGATGATTCAGTCTAGAGAACTATTAATGTACAGCATGATGACTGCAGTTAATAATTCCGTATTGTATGCTAGAAAGTCACGGAGTAGATTTCAGATGTTCTCACCACACATACACAAAAATGAGAGCTATGTAAATTGATGGATATGTTCATTATCTTGACTTTAGACAGCATTTTACCATGTACATGCATACCAAAATATCCTGTTGTATCTTAAATACATATAGCTTTTATTTTTAAAAATGGAAGAAAGAACATTTCTAGTAGCTGGAATAGAGAGATTAAAAACAACAGCAACAATAACATAGATTAGAATAGTAACAATCGTAACAGTAACATACTAGCTGCAAATCTAGGCCACTTTCCACATAATAGCCATTTTTCTAAGGACTTTGTGTGTAGTGACTTGTATCTTTTTGTTTTCAGATGAATGTCTTTTTATACACATTTCAAAATTTTATATGTATTTCACATTTAAACGGGATTTTATTTTTTTCTCCAACAGAATGTTTGATTTGCAGACAAACAGCCCTTTAAGAAACATAGCACAAAGTGAAATCAGACATGTGAAACTTAACATCTCACAGATACGAAGATACTGACTTTACATTACATAGACGCAATTTAGTGGAAAATAAGAGATGAAAAGAGAGATCTGGCATCCAGAGGTTGAAAACTGTCATGTTATTTTGGGATTGCATTAATTTAAAATGAGAATAAAGTTGATATTGCAGCAAAAATAAATAAATTGGGGAAATAAAGGATACAGCTCTTTAAAACAAGAAGGGGGATATCAGAATATTTTGAGACTCTTTCTTGAATCAAAGTGTTTCATTCAGTTGCAGTCTATGATGGGTGGAGGGGTGGGGAGGAGGGCGTAGCCACACTGTTTTCCTGTCTTAACTCAACGTCAGCTAGGGTTTGCTGATGATTTTGCGTGTTGGGTCTGGATTACTGTTATTTCTACCGAACAGCTCTGACATCACAGTGCTGCTTCTGCCCCAGCCGAATGTCGCAGCTGTCTGTGCAAGGATTGTCTACACTGCATTTGGCTGTCTGTCCTTTCAATAACCCCGTTTATGCTGCATTTCTCTCATTCAAGCCCTTCTGTGAATACCATAGCCTTTCACCTTTTAAGAAAGACAAGAATAGTCTTTCTGTCATTGAACATCTGGTTAGTAAGCTGGAACTCTCTGTATGTAGCAGAAATGACAGGGATTGTAGGGGAAACCTCACAGAGTCAAAGCTTTGAAGCAGGGAGACACAATCCCAAGCTTAGTGTTACTTCACTGACCTTGAAAGAGTCATCCCCACAGTGTTCAATTTCAATTTTGTCATCGGCAGTATGGAAATAGGTGAGAGCAATCATGACTTGAGCAAGCTGTTGTGGGAACTGAACAAAGTAACATGTGAAAGGTCTTGTATTACACACTAAATCGTATTATTTACTGATGTGCAATTAGATGATTACAGACAAACATTATTTATTACATTGTAAAAATGCTTCGTGTTTTTTGGCTAAGTTTGGGGACAAAATTTTCAGAATCATCATATAGGGAATACTTTGGAATTCCTATAGATGATACAACGAACAAGGTCAAAGTGTCTTGTTCCCATTAACCAAAGAGAGTGAGTGCCATTGGGTCTCTAAGGAAGCAGATGAGAATTAATGGCTGCTTGCTTTCTGAGAGGGTCTAAGACGCTTCTGCCTACCTGACTCCAGGGCAAAACAGCTCATCTTTAGTCCTAACTGCTTTCCCCTGCTTTCTCTTAATCATTGGCTTCTGCATGATTTCCTAACGCTTGACTCATAGCAGGTTATTTGGGAAATGGCCTGCATGGTGCATCTCAGGCAGCTATGCTCGAGAGAGTATGCCTTGGATTTGGGTCCAGAAATCTCAGCTTTGAACTTTGGCTCTGACATCTCTAGTTTGTGATTTTGGCCAAGGGACCCCATCTCACCTAAGCTTGCTTTCCTTGTTTTGCAAAAATTAAAAATAAAAACCTCACCACAAAGGACTGAAATAATAATTAAGTGCAATAATTCAAGTAAAAGTGCAAAATAATTGCCCCAAAATACATATTCAAACAAGAGTTGTTCCCTTCAAAAGTTGCTCCCAGCCCTCAAAATTCTGTAGGACTTCTCATTTGGAATTGCATTCAGAGGACTGAAAAGCAAGCCAACAAGCAAAACTTATAGTTCTGGGTGAAGAGTTGTAGTAGTTACTTTGGAAATATTTCTGAAATCTTCAACACTAGCTTGTTGGTGAATACTGTCTTTACTCTGTTACTCCTGTGAAGACTGAATGCCAGGATGAAACGAGGTGACAAGCCCTGATATAGGTAATTTAAGGTCTGAGGCAGGTTATTGCTAGACGTTTGGAAATGGAATCAAAGCAAAAATTACCTTTCTTAATAACTCAGAGTGAGGGTTAGAGAATCCTAACCTTTGCGTTTGCATAGGGCTTGATCCCAAATTATAAAGATTCTATTTCAGTAATTCTGTGGGACTCCTTAATCTATACGTTCGGCAAGTTTTCCTGAATGAGGCTGATGCTGGCTGTCCAGGATCCATGGACCCAGTTTGAAGAAGAGATGCTTTATGGATTTGTTCATGTAAATAATAATCGTATTCCCATGACATCAAAATGGTGAACTGAGTCTATTCAAGTTGCATTAATGTTGTCTCCATAGGATGGTGGAATCAAAAATACGTGGAAATGGTGTAATCCACTGAGGCACCTGGGGATGCACATTTCATCATCTGGTACTATTTTTCAGGTGCTGAAAGAATAAAAGTAAAGTCTGACGATGAAACAGTTTTTAAAGTACAACCCAACCCTGGCATTTTATCCCAGCAGGTAAAACAAGGCACACAACACATTTCTAAATTCTTATACATTTATATCATTTCTTCCAAACTACTGAAATAAATTTAAAATAAAGAGCTAATACAGAAAAGCAAAACAAAAATTAAAGGATTTCAAAGTTTAAAGAAAAAGGTATATATGGTAGTAAAAAAAATCCATAGATTTTCTACATTAAATGTTTCCACACAATGCAAATTTTGTAAATATGTGAAATGATAAACTATAACCTTGGAAAACATGTATATGATAGATGAAAGATTGGGTGCAAATATAGCAAGATATATGAAGAACTCTCATGGGTAGATGGAAATTAGTATGAATTGCAGAAGAAAAAAATGGAGGAAATACGAAGAGAGACATTTTTAAAGAAATGCAAATGTCAATAAAGCATAAATAAAATATTCAGTCTCATTAATAACATTTGATCTTCTGAAAGGTGCTAAAGAATGTAACCAAAGCCGTGCCGGGATCTTCAGTCTTCCTCTTCTTTGCTACACTTAGCACGATTTGGAGGCTGAGAAGCAAACAAGCTTTCAAAAGTTGACGCCACCAGAGATAAGTCCTGAAGGATTGATACAAGTCAGCGAGATGAAGACAGACTTCCAGGAAAGAGCGAATGCGCTGCTGAATGAAAGTCCATGGAAGGAGCGTGCACATGCTTGCAGATCTGGGTTGCTGGAGTGTGACCCGCAGGTAGTGGCGCGGATCTGAAGCCAAGAGGTGAGCCAGGTGATTAGAGAGCCGGGAGTAGCATACTAAGGATTCAGATTTGTAGTGAAGTTGGGGACATTTTGGGAGTTCAGGATCTGCAGATACTAACTACTATATACAAAATAGATAAACAACAAGGTCCTACTGTACAGCACAGAGAACTATATTCAATACCTGGTAATACTGAAAAATTGTGCTCTACACTGGAATTTGACACAACATTGTGAAATGACTATAACTCAATTAAAAAAATGTTAAAAAAATACCTGCTAATAGCCTATAATGAAAAAGAACACGAAAAAGAATATGTGTATATATGTATATGTGTAACTGAATCATTATGCTGTACAGCAGAAACTAACATAACATTGTAAACTGACTATATGTCAATGACAAAAAAAAAAGGAAAGTGGAAACAAAACAGAACAGAACAAAAGCAAGGGCCTAGAAAGCTCAGGCTATCTATGAAAATTTCTTTCTTTACTTCTTTATTCCTGCATCCATTTGTGCAATAAAAGTTCATCAAACACTAACAGTGTGCCTTGGCATTTTCACAATTTTTGAGTCCAGTGGTGCCTTCATTCAATGTCCTTCCATGTTTGTTTGTTTGTCCCACCTCCCTCAGTTAAAGTCATCGTTGTTAAAATAGCTCTCACAACCCTACTCAAACTTATGTGAAAAGGAAATCAAATAAATTTGACTTAGGGGTAAACAGAAGATAAGAGGTTATTGGCCTATTTATTATTATTATTTTTATTTCAGTCTTAGAAGCTGAAGCATCATTATGGGATGAAAAGTATCGCTCTACTCACAAAGCCCCTCTTGGACCAAACAGCCCTCTCCGCCTGCTGCTTCAAGCCACTACTGTGGAGATTTATTATCCAGGAAGGACTGAGTAATCAACCCACTGCTAAGGGTAGCTGGAAATTTTGCTTATGACTGCAGAGCTGTCCTGGTAATCTGAAGTGGAAAATTCTATCTCGAGGAAGAAAGTAATACGGATGACTCCTGGGTTACCCCCATCTTAGAAGAGAATATTTGCATGTGGAGCTGAAGTTGCTGAGAACTAAGAAATGTAATCCCTGCCACTGGTAAGGGGCGCTGTGGGCCGAGCTGAACACGGAGACGTGGACAGCGCGGAGTCAGTTTCCCACGGAGGACGACGCTGGGAGACCTGGGTCGCTAAGAGAGCTAGGCTTTTGTGAGTGCAGTAGTGACACTCTGCAAAAACTGCAAGTAATCCAGTCACACAATGGTGCGTGTGGGTACATTAATGTCCTAAGACCGTTATAACGAGTTTCCACAATACGGGTGACTTAGCAGAAATTTATTCTCTCATAGTTCTGCAGGCTAGAAATCCAGCATGAGGGTGTCAGCAGGGCCTTAGCTCCAGTTGCGTTCCTGGCAATCTTTGAAGTTCCGTGGTTGGCAAGCTCGTCACTCCAATCTCTCCCCGCGGTCACATCGCATGGTGTTCTTCTGTGCCTCTGCCTCTGTGTCTCTTCTTTGCTTCGCGTAAGTACACCAGTTACAGCGGGTTAAGAGCACACCCTACTCCCGGATGGTCTTGGTTAACCTGGCTACATCAGTAGGGCCTTTTTCCAAATAAGGTCACATTCACGGGTACCCAGGGTAAGGACTTCAACAGATTTTGGGGAGAATATAATTCAGCTCACAACATCCAACATTACTCATTTTCTGGATGAAAGTCAATATGCTCTTCTTTTGACTTACGATTACTTCACGGGTTCATTGGTAATCCCTGGTGAAGGGGACTCCAGAGGGAGAGAGACTTCTATGCACAGCCAATACGGCAGGCAAGGGCTTAGGCCAGAGTTAATGCAATTTAGAGAGGGATAAACAATCGTACTTTTACACCATGTGTTATGAAGAAGTTACTGTGTTTACAAGAAGAGGCAAAATGAGGGCGTTATTCTCCACTGTTGTAAATGACAACCTATCTCCTGTTCACGTGCAGTACTGAACCCCTGACTTCTGGAGAGTAATGCAGTGGTGTGGCCATCAGGGCCACAACTCACTTGACTTATTCCTCAGAACCAGACAAAGGCTCAGAAGGCCTGGGTTCCAGTTTTTGTTCTGTCACTTGCTAGGGGAGTTGCCCCAGAGTAGTCACTTAATTTCCCTGTCTCAATTCCCTCAGCTAATCTCTAGGTCTAAAATCAGCTGTCCTGCCTGGCCATTGTGTTGCAGTGATGCTCAGTGGGGATAATCCGTGTTGACGTCCAAAGTAAAACTTAAAGCCCCAGGAGAATGCTTAGAAATTGTCCACATTTGGGGTGTTTTCTCCTACATCTTATTCCAAAAATAACTTGAGATCACCATAAATATTTGTTTCACCTAGCCATATGACTTGTGCTGAAATGTTATTGTCATTCCAGCTATATTATTATTAAGTCATTAAGCTCAAATGTTGTCCCTTATATCTTGGCCCAGGTTAATGGGGAAAACAGTCTGTACCACAATGATGATGATGACGATGATGATGGTGATGATGATAAAATTGATGTGAAACTCCAACCTATGTCCTTAAGTTCATCAGTATAATAATATAACTAGCTTTCCACACAGCTTACACATTTTAAAATGCAAATATCTAGTTATTTAAACATCGTCACAACTAACAAATCTCACCCCAGGGCCTGGAAAGGTATGAGGCTGCACTTTGTGTCCTAGAGGGCTCCTCCTGATAGCCAAGGTGATTGAGAAGGCACTGTCAGAGCTACCTTTTGTAACACTGTATCTGTGATTCTGAATCTCACACATTCAAATTCAAGTTTTAAAATTCTGAACTCCTAGGGGTTTTTCCTTCTATCTTCTAACTTCATTGCATATAGAATTCTTGCTCTTATCACATTTTAGTGCTTAATTTTCTTTTTAATTATGGATTATTATAGATAATTATTATGGATTATAGAATGGATATGTAATATGACAGTGCCATTTCAGAATCTTTCTAAATGATTCTTGTGACTTTTTAAAAATAATTTGACCAATGATATACTAAGTTAATGAATCCCTAATAGTAATCACATGTCTCTCCCTGGAATGTTCTACCAACCTAGGCTACGCAATTTTATTTTTAAAATGTACTACCAATTGCAATTTGTTAGTATTTTTTTTTCACTTTCTTCCATTTAAAGTCATAAATAAGGATGGAATGAAGTTTCCTTTTTTTATGCTGTCTTTGTTTGGCTACTGTGATTGAGCTAGTATCAAAAAATGTACTTGCAAGATTTTCTTCTTTTTATTTTAGTTTTTTGATATGATTCGAAATGATTTGTGTAGCATGTAAATAATTTGTTACTTGAATGTTTGAAAGCACTTACCTGTAAAACACTGCCTAAAGCAGACATATTTTGAAGTAATTTTTGACAGTCTTAAATTGTCTTCTTTTCGTTGATCTATTCAATTTTTCTACTTTCTTGAATCAATTTACATAATTAATATCTTGCTGAAAATTATGCATTTTTGTGAGATTTTCAAATTTATTAGCATAGATTTGAATCCACTTACACTTTAAATACCTTGTGTGTCTATTGTTATATTCGTTTTGTCTCTTCTAATGTTTGAGTACTCCTTCATTATTCTTGATTAAGTTTTCCATAATTATATTCTGGCTCAAGTCCATGTTTTTACCTTTTCTTTGTTTTAATTTTTTTAGTCCTTTTTTAGAACTCTGAGAACCTTTCTCACTTTTCTATTATGACTTCACTATTCTTAATTCTTCAATCTGCCATCTACAGCAGCGATGATCATTTTTCATGAGTTTAAAATCATTTTGACAAAAATGGTTTCTTTCCCCTCTAAAGTTTCCTAATTTTATACAATGCCTTCCTTATAACTATTTCTCTGAGTTTCATAGTTAAGTTAAAAATACATAGATTTCTCATGTTATAATACAGATGAGTATAGAGAATATGATTTTTTTCGTATTTGGTAAAAGATCTGAATGTCTTCACAAGCCTCCAACTGCTGGTAACAAAGGAAATAAAATCACTGAATGTTAATTCAGTTCAAATAATACAGTGTGATTTGTAATTACTGGACCTTTAGGTAAAATGACTCACCTTTCAAGTTTCTTACCATTTTCTCTTCTCTTCTCCAAGATGGCATCTAGGTTACGAGCATCTTTATGTGGTTAGTTTATTGAACTTCTCCATCCACACAGCACCCTCCGATTTCCCTTAATCTCTGCACAGAGGAGCTGACTCAGCTTCCGGTTCCGGTGACCACCGAGCTGCACCCCGCCCAGGCCCTGGAGTTCTGCTCCAGAAGATGGTGACTGGCTTAGCCCAACGTGGGGTGCTGTTCTCTGTGTAGAATTCAGTGATGGTGAGGGCGTGTGTGCTGGTTTACAATAAGATAATCTGAACTGGAAATTACTTCCAAAAACAGAATGATACTTAAGTCTTACTGAATCAGAAGCTTTCTATAGCTGTTGATCCTGTTTTTTAAGAGCATTACATTTAGGGGGTAATACTGTTGTTACAGTTGCATGTTAAATATGTGTGTACATGTTATTTCTCTACTACTTTATCCTTGCACAGCTGCATGTTTGCTTTCTTTTGAAAATGGGGTGATGACAACAATGGTAGCATATTGATAACAGGGGTGCTAGTTTTCTCTACCCACACACTAGCCTCTTACTTCTAGTAGTACAGCTTCTCCGTTCTGGGAGAGACTTCATTCCATGCTGTGAGAGAAACCTGAAGTCACCCCTACTCCCCTGTCTCTGCTATGAGGATGAGTACTTGACTAAAACTGACCAATGATAAGAGTGCTCCATCCTCTCCCCCAGAGGAATCTGTACAGGGATGGATCTGCAGCCCACTGCAGGTGGATGCTAGGGACAATTATAACACTGAAGAAAGACATAAACTAGGGCTTTCCCAGCCAAATGGAGAAATCCACCTGCAGAACATAAAAGACAGCCCACAGTGGAAACAAAGATGCATGGAGATGAAGGACAACTAGGGAGTCTTGAAGCTATTATCTTAACTCCCAGCTCCGCCATACCTCACCCTAGATTTGGTTCTAAAACCAAATCTGCCTATGATTTTGTCAATTATATACCGTGTATATCATCTTTTTTGCACTAAGTTAGTTTTCATTGGGCTTCCAATGCTAATAACTAAAAGCGCTCTCACAAATAGGATTTTTATATTTAAGGTCTTACAGAATAGCATAGGAAAGAAAATCATGATCAAACTTAATGTCCTTTTCCAATATTTTAGTTAGGAAGAAAAATCATGGTCATATTTAATGTCCTTTTCAATCATTTCTTTTAACTGGTTGTAAAATCTGGAAATGGATCTGGATTGCGGAAGCAAGGTAAGTTGGAATACAGACCTTCAGCTCTGTATTCAAGTACTGTCTTTGTCTACTTGGGAGAGCAGCCAGGAATTAGTGTATCTTTACCATTTGCCTGGTATGACTGGCCTCATTAGGAGCCGGCAATGAAGATGCCTTCGCTGGAAGCCAGCTAGGAACAAGGCTGCCCATGCCAATTAGAACCAGTGAAGAAGTCCCTCTGCAGACTCATTATCAATGTGGCTCCAGCACTAAGACTTCTTCTCAGTGCAGTTAAGGACATCAGCACATGCTCCCTGCTGTTTGCTGTAGCCTCAGCCCTCTCTCTAGGTTGTTTCCAGGTAATAATAAAGCTCTGCTGAGCTCTGTTCTTCTTGTTGCCCGTCCCCTGACCTTTATACCGCTGGGTGTTCCCTCACTCGTGTTCCCTCTCCAATATACTTCCCACAATGGAGAGACTCCTTTACAGGTGTACAGTACCAGTGCTGGGTTCTGCCTATTTTTATATTTCATTGTTCACTTCAAGGAGCAATTGGGAAAAAAAAACTAGAGAGAGGTGAAGACCAAAATCAATTGTATTCACTTCCCTGCTTTGCTTCGAAGTCCCCTGGAACATTTTTAAGAAGAAAATCTTTGAAAACTTTTCCAGCTCCTTTCATAAGTATTTGTCTATTCTATTTGTCTATTTCTACTTGTTACTGAGACAATTGGGGCAATTTACATGTTCTGAGAAAAGAGGAGGATCTTTGTCTTTGGGTTTGTCAAATTTAGCAGCATAGGGTTATACATTTTATTTGCCAATGATCTTCGAATCTCCACACTATCTGCAGTTACACTCCTTTCTTATTTCCCTTGTTTCAGTTTTGTCAATCCAAGTAGCCAATCTGTACCTAATTCATTATGTTTTACTAAAAATCCTATCTTGGATTTATTTTTTGATTTATGTATAATATCAGTTTGTACATTTCACTTTCCATTTTTATTTACTTGGATTAATTTACTTTGCTTACTTTTAATTTTCTAAGTCTAAAGCTAAGTTCTAAATTCCTCCACTTTTATTTTTTGTATAATCACATCTTTTAAAGTCAGCTTTTTTTTTTTTTGGCTAATGCCACTATAAATCCAGTTTATTCAATGATCAGCAAATACTTGATCACCTACATCTGTTGAGACATTAACGTTAAAATGGTTAAAAAGTGAAATAAAAAATAAGATGGTTTATTTTTACATGAAAGACATAAACAAATGATGAATGAATCATTACGAATTGCTAGCAATGTAAAGGAAATGAAAAGAACACTATGAACAATGGGCTATTTTCTATTTTAGACACAGTAGCTTTTAAATTATGTCAGGTAGATGGAAAGTCCTGGCCAAAGGCTTGACATGAGAGGGAACTTCCACAACAGAGGACGTGAAATCAGTGAGGCTGCAGATTAACGAGCAAGGGTGGGTTTGCATGAGATGGAATTGGTAATACACGCTAATTCACTGGACCTTCAGTCCTTCCCTGGGACCCTCCAACTGTCCTCATCATCAACCTTTATTTTCGACTTCAGCATATCTTCCGTCATTTTCAAAAGTGGGACATCACCTCTTATATTCTCAGAGGAACATAGAGATACCAGATAAGACTTCTTTAAACTTCCAGCCAGCACACCTGTAAAGTGAATACCTTTGTCATGTTCTTCCTTTCACAAAGAAGGAAACAGAGTCCTCTATGCAATGCCCTTCCCTGTTGGCAGGTCCCACCTTTCTAGAAACTCGTTTCAGTATTTTTAGGATTGTTTTATCCATGTTTCAATATCCCCTCGCTACTTGTCTCTGAGTAAATCTACTAAATTTTCTCTCCTATTAATAATAAATTAAATAAATAAATAGGAACTCATTTCATTACTTTTAGGATCATTGTATCCATTTTCAGTATCCCCTCTCTCTTCCCTCCTGAGCTAAATCTGCTAAAGTTTCTCTCCTATAAACAAGCCTTTGTTCAAGTTTTCATTTCCCACCAACTATTGGCTTAACCTCCCTCTTCCCCTTTAGAGCTAAGATCTAAAAAATATTTTAGTAGTTTGTTGAAACTACCTTTTGCATATTTGCAATACCCCCCCTTGTTGCCAAAGTTATTGGAATTTTTCAGACCTTAACTATTTGATGTGATCAAAAATTCTTTCGTAAAACACTCCCTTCACTCAGCATCCAGAATGATGAGGATTTTCTATATATTGTTTGCTTTATCTTAATTTATTTTCATAAAGATTTCCTCTTTCCTCAACTTGCCTTTAATAATGTCTGCATTACTCATGGTTCTGTTCCCAGAGTTGGTTCCCCTCATTCTTTTCACAATTCTCTACTGAGCAGCCTACAACCCACTTGGTGGTCATTGCCCTCCATGGCTTCAGTGTCCTTCATGCTATTACTGCATCCCACCACCCACTCCTGGACAGCTGTTTCCATACCCTTCCCCCGGCATGAAGATTCACATAAAGACCTGCATCTCTATAGCTGGACTGGGTGTACCCCATACATGTCTCTATATTTTTCTAGTACTGCTGGAATTATCTTCTTTCCACTCTTGTTTGCTTGTGCTCTGATATCCTGTCTCTCAGTAAATGCCATCTGCATCGAAGCTGTACATCAAACCAGACACCTGCATGTTATCAGTAACTCCTCCTACTTCTATAACCCATACAATGTACTATAAAAGCCCACTGATTCTATTTCTCAAGTCTGCACCATATCACTATTTAATTCTGTCCATTCACCCTTCTCAATGCCAGACAATGATCCTCTCTCACCTTTTCCAAAATATTTATTGAGTGACAATTATGTTCCAAGCACTATTTATGATGCTAGAGGTATATCAGTGAGCAAATCAGAGGAGTCTCCCTGCCCTTGCCTGCTCACATTCTGGTTGGAGAAGGGACAGTAAGCAGTAGATACAATGTATTGTTGAAGAGTATCACAGCTACTGCTAGGTGTTATAGAAAAAGGAAAGTAAGGTGGTCAGAGTAGGTCCCACTGAGTAGGGACAAACAAAAACTTGAAGTGGGTAATAGAGTTAAGGCAGGGAAGAGTGTTTTCTTGACAGAGTCTAACCAGTTAAAGGTTCTAAAGTGGGATGTGCCTGTTTCAGCAAATCTTAAAGAATCATGTTAGAATCAGGGGTTGGGAAGAGTAGAAAGAGATGGAGTTGAGAAGTCACAGCTGCAGGTGTGATGGTATTTACAACTTTTAGGGACCGTAAGAATGCTGACTTCTACTTTGCAAAATATGGAGCCATCTCAGGGTCTGAGCAGAGGAGGGACATGATTGTGCTTATGTACTTAGGTTTTAAGATAATCTTGCTTGTTGCCCTGCTGAAGACAGAATCAGGAAGATCAGCTAGGAGGCTCCTACAGCAGTCCAGACATGAGAAGATGAACAAGAGCATGAGGGCGGTAAGAAGTCATTAGATTCTGAATATGACTTGAAGATAAAGGAGAAAGGATTCTGATATATTAGATTTGCCATGTGAGTGAAAAAGAGAAGGAGGACTCCAGGGTTTTGGCTACAGCAAAAAAAAAAAAAAAGGCATAATTAAAATGGGAAAGGTTCTGGGCGGAACAGGTTCAGAGGAAACTTTCAGAGGCTAGTTGTAGGCATATTAGGATATTAGGTTTGGGGTGTCCATTAGACACCCAAGTGGAGACATACATAACTGATGAACGAGTCTGGTGTTGGTGGAAGAAGGCAGGGCAGGAGAAATACATTTTGGCATCTTTGGCACAGCCAGGTATTTAAAGTCACACTGATTCCAATCTTGCCAGTTTTCCCTCCAATGTGTTCCCCACGCTGCACTCAGTATATTTACAAGTCTGCCCTGTCTAAGTCTTTAATGCCTTCCTCCAGCTTATGGAATGAAGTCTAAGCTTCCTTAAGATGTTGGCCAAGGAGGCGCTGTCTGTCTTCTCTCCAGCATCCTCTGCCACTGCTCCCCTCCCAGAGCCTAAGCTGCAGACGTTCCAATTTCAGTTCTAAGCTGAACTTGCTCGTTCTTACCTCTCATTTGGGGAATCATTTTCCCCCTCCACCTAGAACACTCTCTCCTGAAGCAAACCCCAGCTGTCTCCTGCCTGTCTGCTCGCTCTTGTGTTTCCTCCACGTCTCAGGTTCCAAGCCTGCCTCCCCTGACTCCTGATTGCCCTTCTCTGCGCTTTCAGAACCCGGTCCCCGCGCCTCATCATTGCACCTACCACACATAGTGATGACCCGGATTTACAAGGTTGCAGCAATAGAGTGCAGAAGTCATTTACGAGAGCAAGAGGGCCGTTGTGACGGAGCAAAGAATCTCACAGAAACGGAGACAACTATTTCCCAGCTGAATTTTTAAGTTAAAATTAGAACCCTAAAATCCCACCAGCAAATCCCCTTAGAAAATCATTTTTTAGAAATTAATTTTATCTTAATTCAAACTGTGTTTAAAGTACATGTAAGTTCTTACAGCATTTCATCTTTTACAATAGCAGAAACACTTTAAAGTGGATAAAATGACAAGCAATACAAGGCTGTTTCGTTAAAAAAATTGTGAAGGGAAGTGTTAAGTGTTAGGGATGCAGAAAATGACACAAACGAGTGTTTATTTCACAGATAATAACTGACAGCACTCAAAATGGTATGTTATTCCGGAAGCTCAAAGAGCTCAGTTTCTCACACACACACCACACACACATACACACACATACACACACATACCACACACATGCATCACACACAGCATACACACATGCCTACAAAATTCCATTCTCTGTTTGTCCAGGCTGAAACTCAGACTGATGCAATTAGAACCTATGGAGGATGCCTCGAGCATGTTTCTCTTTTTAACTCCCCAGTGATTCTGATGTTAAGGCTGAGAACTATTGTGTAAGAGTTCTTAAACTGGACTTCACAGACCCCTCAAAGGGTTTCTGAGTTTGAATGGGAGAAAAAAAAATTTTTTTCAAAGAGTGAAACTTCTAATTGAAATTTAAGCTCACTTTTCTACTGTTAACTCGGACAACTAATGCCAGGAACCTACACAGATACCAACAGAATTTATAGACCAAGTCAGATTACATTATACAAATTTTTCAGATATCTCAAGAATTTTAATCTCATTACTACTCTGCTGTTCTGTTATTTATGATGCTCATCACTAGATATTGTTATTTAACAGAAAACAAACTGTGGTTACCAGGGGAAAGGCGGTGGGGAGAGAGAGATTAGGGGTTTGGTATTGATAGATACAAATTACTACATATATATATATATATAGTAATTTGTATCTATTTAATACACAAAGATCTACTGTATAGCACAGGGAACTATATTCAATTTCTTGTAATTTGCTATAATGGAAGAGAATCTAAAATATATATATATACACACACACACATATATATATATACATATAAAACTGAATCACTTTGCTGTACACATGAAACTAACATTGTGAATCAACTACACTTCAATACAAAATAAGAATTAAAAAAGTGAGCATGTTACTATCTGGTTTTACATTCATATTTTGATAGTTATATTTACTCATACCTTAAATAACCTTACAATCTCATTTACTTCATGCAATTTTATTTACATTATTCTGAGAAGGGAATGGGCCTGTAGTCTTCCTCAGGCAGCCCAAGGTCCAGACAGAGAAAATGCTCAGAAGCCTTGGTCTGGAGCCCTCTCCTTGACCAGGCGGTGCTGGTACACAGACAGCCTTGACGTGGCCAGAACATCTCCGTCAGCAGAGCCTCTCTAACCACACGGCAGTCATCATTCTTGTGAGTCTAGGGTTCTCTGCCTTGGATGCACTGAAGACATTAATTTCAGTTTTGTATCCAGATCTTTTCGTTAAGGCTTGTTCTTTTAAACCTTTAGTCATTTTCTATGTTCTCTTATTACTGGATACCGATGGTGAGAGATATCCAGGATACATCAACTTTAATGGCCTGAATCGGTTTTATTTTCAACTTTGTTTAGAAGTTCTAAGCAAAGGTATTTTCAGGAAGGCGTACTTGTTATTACATCACCAAAAACTATATTCCTCAGGGCTTCACTACTCCAAGGATGCAAATGGAAATACAATAAAATTTGAAACTACTTCGAACTAAAAGGCAATGTACTTTCACAGCCTGGTAGCAATACTACTTTCATAATGTTTTCCTGTATGTTTTGTGGCTTGAGGAAAATATTCTTTATTGATTTTCATTCTGCAGGAAAAGATTTACCCTCAGTCCCACTGCAGAACACCTCAGTGTCGGGGAGCTCCAGTGCCAGGTTAGACAAGACTTCCATCCTTCTAGGGGAGCTGCAGTCCTCTCTTCAAAGGCGTTTTCTTGGACTGTCTGGTGCTTGTCGATATTCTGGGCCTTGATTTCCTCCTCACCTTCTTCATTGCCTCGCTTCCTTCGCTATACTCAGATGGGAAGCTTTTTTTTGGTCTGGGAATTTATAGCAATCTGTCCCCAAGTTCTTTTTTTAAAAGTAATAATGTTTAATTTAAAAATTCTAATGAATTATTAGTATCTTAGCGAATAAGAGTTAATATATATTAATTAGGGCTGAAAATATCTAAACTAACTTGTTAAGATGATCCTTACCATGAAAACATACTGAAAGGAATTCTCTATTTGAGCATGATTTCATCATAACCTGTTCTTTGACTCTTGTCTTTAATACTAAAAAACAAGTGACAGCTTCTTATCACTTATCATAAGAAAGTTAAGGGTGGGATAGAGGTCACCACGCACACCTCTAACAAATGATGCTGCATTTGTTCTGCCCACATCCAGTCCACCTAAGAGCAAGGACATTAGCAAAGATATGACAGAGAGACCATTCAGGTACAGACCAGCAACAAATTACAAAAATAATTAAAACTCCATTCACTAGCTTCTCTTTTTATCTTCTTCCTTTATTAAAATACTTCAACACTTTTTTTCTTTAAAGAACTAAATTCTTATCAGATCCTGGAGAAATGGGAAGGAGGGACAAGAAAATCATTCTAAATTTATCATTAATGTTTTTAGTTGCTGTGATGTTAATTTTATGTGCCAAGTTAGCTAGACCACAGTATCCAGATATTTGCTCTAAGGGTGAGTCTAGATATTTCAGTAAAGGTATTTAACACTGAAATCAGTAAACTTCAAGTACAGCAGACTACCCTCCATCATGTGGGTGGGCCTCATCCAATCAGTTGAAAGCCTAAATAGGAAAAAGACTGATATGCTGAAAGAAAGGGAAGATTCTGTCGGTAGACAGCCTTCAGACTCAGACTGCAACATCAGCTCTTCCCTGAGTCTCTAGCCTCTTGACTGAACTCTGCAGAGTCTGGACTTGCCAGGATCCACAATGCTGTGAGCTAACTCTGCAAAATAAGTCTCCCTCTTTCTCTCTCTGCTCATGTGCACACACACACACACACACACACATCCTATTGGTTTGTTTCTCTGGAGAAGTTTAACTCATACATTTGGCCGTATCTAAAATCCCATAGAGCAGATTATTTCACTAATACAGTTGAGTGTGTGATAGTAGGTGTGTTTTATTACACCAGTTAAACTGAGTGTGTGTGAAGTGAAGTAAGACAGACAGTGAAAGAAAACCATTGCAGGACATCATCTGTTACACACAGAATCTGAAAAAGCCAAACCTAGAGAAACAGAAAGTAAAATGGTGGTTGCCAGCAGCTGAGGGTGGGGGTGGGGATGGGGGAGGAATAGGCAGATGTTGGCCAAAGGGTACAAGCTTTGAGTTATCAAATAAATATGTCCTGGAGAGCTAACGTACAGCAAGGCAACTATAGTTAATAATAATAGATGGTATACTCGATATTTGCTAAGATGGTAGATCTTAAGTGTTCTCACCACACACACACACACACACACACACACACAATGGTACTTATGTGAGATGATGGGTATGTTACTTAGCTTGCTGTTGGTAATGATTACACCAGGTGTAGCTATATCAAAATAACACTTAAACAGATAACAATTTGTATTTGTCAATCATACCTCAATAAAGATGGAAAAAATTAAGAATAAAAAAATAGAAATCAAAAGTCTGTCTGGTTTGGTAATTAAGAAAAAGCATCTCCAGGCACCACTACTGTATATCCTTATTTTCCCTGTACTTCTTGTTCTGAGTAACTCTGAGTTTAGAGGTTTCTATTTCACTGGCCTGATAATATCAGCTAACAGTTTAATTATTCATTAAACAGCCATTTATTGAGTGCCCCCGGTGCAGACTCTTTTTTTTAGGCGCAGTAACACCATGAGTTGAGGTCAGACATTTTCTTGTGGAACTTTTATTTTAGTCACAGGCACAGACATTGCACAAATAAACAAAGAAGTAAGGAAAATTATTAGAAACAATGGTACGTATTTAAAAAGCAGGCTCCCAGGAGATGGAAAAATATGAGAATGTTTTAAACAAGCTGATCAGGGAAGATCTCTAAATAAAAGGAGATGAAAACTGATTACAGAGGACACAAAAATCCAGCCAGGAGCAAAGCCAAAAGAAGACCATTCCAGGCACTGGGAACAGCACGTGCAAAGAGCCTTGGGTGAGGCAGAGCTTGATGTACCTAAAGCTGTGGCTGAAAGTTTATGGATGAAGGAGGGCGGCAGTCGTACCGGACACAGGGCACTTTGGGACACACCATGTGAAGCACCTGATGGATGGAAAGCGCCATAGAGTTGTGCCTCTAATATGTTATTTCAAAATTACTTTTTTGCTATATGGATAACACATTGGATGAAAGTAAGACTCAAGGGTCAGTAAGCTGACTACTGCAGTAGTTCAAGCAAGAGCTAACGGTGATTTAAAGTTTGGTGTTGAAAGTGGATCTTTGTGGTATTCTTATCTCCAAAGTGCAAAAGCTATCTTTGAGTATCTCAGAAATGACCAACAGAGGTGATGCTTAATGCTTAGAAGAAATAGCACATCCAGGGAAAAGGAACCTTAAACTCCTGGGAGACAGAAAAAGAGCAGACCGGGAGATGCCCCCAGACTTGCCTTGCTCCAATTCAACTTAAGGAATTCAGTTACAGTATTAACTGAAGTGTTCTATAAATTTGCAATCCGACGGCAATATCTGGATGATGGCCTAATGAGATAATCTGTACCAGTTAATATTTTAACTAACATGTTTGCCAGAAAACAAGGTCATAATGGCTTAAACAAATAGATAATTGTTTTTTTTTTCACATAAAATGAAATTCAGAGTTTTGTGGCCATTGGCTTGGGCCAATAGCTTAGAAATATTAGAGCTGGTATACTCTGCATTGCTCTTATGGTCACAAAATGGTTGTTGCAGCTCCAGCCATCACATCTGCATATATCTGTCTTCAAAAGCCAAAAGAGGAGAAAGTGAAGAGGTGGACTACTGCCTATCTCATTGACAAAATCAGTGCCAACTTGTTAATGCCTCAATACGAAGAAGCTTGGGAAAGGATTTTGGATTTTAGTGTTTATAACTTTTATCATAGAGCTTGTAAGAGATATAATAGGTGGGAAATATATATTCAGATGTCAAGCATGATTTGAGGTTTTATTCTAAGTTAACACTCCAATATTGTTGCACTTTGTTTTTATTGTATATCACTGCATAAATCAGAAAATAGCTAAAGATGGGCCTAGTCTCCAGTTATGGTTCAAAGTATGCAACTTTTTTATCTTTTTCAGGAGCTACACCCTCTAGACTTTGGTTTCTTACTTTATGCATTTTTGTAATAAAGAATAAGAGATGGTTTTTATAAGAGACTTAGTATTGTATCTGTTACTCAGTAATGACAGTACCATTTTTCTCTTCCATGTAGCTATATTTATCCCTAGCACCCTGTTTCTATTTTATAAAGCAAGGTAGAATGTAAATGTAATAAAATTAAAAAAAAACAACAGTAAATGACTCAAGCTTAAACTTGGATGAAATCAAGTCTTTCTGCGTGTGTTTCTCAACCTTTAAAGTGATAAAGATAGGTTGCTGTTCTTTCCATTATTTTCAATGTTTAGGTTTATCTATTTCTAGAAAGTTATATATTCAAGGCAAAACAAAATAGATAACACATTTATTAAATCTTCGGGCAATTGTATTTAGATACCTGGGTGGAGCAGATTATAATATTTGGGCAGTGAATTTGATCCTGAATTTCTTATCATATTAAGCAAAAAGATAATTTGTTGTTTGAATTTACTGAAAATAGAAAGATGCTCACTTTGTCTTTAGATATCTTTTTTTTTTACTGGAACTAAATTCAAGTTGTAAGATAGTCTATGAGTCCTTGAACAAAGGGCACTGAGAAACAGAGTGGACAATATTTTTGAATGTAATTTTACAAAACATCAGAATGCAGTTCAAGTGATTGAATCTTAGAGAAAATATCTCTCGAGACACAGGGAATTACCAGTAAATTGTAATGGAATAAAAGCAATTGTGTGCTGGCCTGCAACAATGCAATCCAGACACTTTTTCTGATGCAGTTAAATACACTGAAAACCTAGCTCAATACAGAGGTAAAAATTGATGCAGTTTCTTACAGAAAGTTTCCCTTTTTTATAGCACTTTCTCCGAGATATTCTCTGAAAGTAAGAAAGATATCAGATAATTAAATCATCCTTCATATAAATTCCTTCCTTAACACAGGGCTACATGATGAGGTTTCTGAAATCCTTTCTGAGCTGACTTAACATCTGCTGTCTCTTCAGTTTATCAGAGAATACTATTAACAATTATGCACTAACAAACTAGAGAACCTAGATGTCATGGGGAAATTTCTGGAAACACACTTACCAAAACTGACTCAAGAAGAAACAGAATGTCTGAACAGACTTATTACAAAGTCTAGCTCCTGGTGTAGCAAAGGTGTAGCTCCTGAAAAAGATAAATAAAGTGATAGGATGAGTCATCAAAACCTTTCAACAAAGAGAAGTCCAGGATCAGATGGCTTCAGTGGTCAACTTTACCAAACATTTAAAGAATAATTATTAGCAATCCTTCCCAAACTCTTCCACAAAATCAAAGCAAAGGAAATATTTCTAACTCATTCTGTAAGGCAAATATTGTTCTGATAACAAAACCAGAGTAAGACAAAAAAAAAAAAAAACTAAAGAACAATATCCATTATGAATATAGACAAAGAAGCCTCATCAAAATACTAGCAAACCATTCCCAACAGTGTATTAAAAAGATTGTACACCATGACCACATGAGACTTATCCCAGGGATGCAAGGGTGGTTTAGCATTAGAAAACCCACCAGTGTCTTACATCACGTGGAACAAAGGGGAAAAAACCCATGGGCATCTCAAATGACACAGAAGGAGCATTCAGCAAAACCCAACAACTTCCTTTGATAAAAACTAAGAAACTCCTTAATAATCATAAGGGAAAATCCATGCCCAGCACCATACTCACAGGTGAAGCATTGAAAGTTGTTTTTCCTAAGATGAAGAGTAACACGAAGGTGCTTTTGCCACTGTTATTCAACGTTGTACTGCAAGTTCTAGCCAGAGCAATTCAGAAGAAGAAAGAAAGAGAAAAAGAGAATGAGGGAGGGAAGGCAGGAGGCCGAGAGAGAGGGAATCCAGCTATAACCAAAAAATGGCTGAAAATAACAAGTGTCATCAAGCATATGGAGGAAATAGAGCCCACATGTATCGCTGGCAGAAATCTAAACAGTTTAACCCCTGTGGGGAATTATCTTGTTGTGCCTCAAAAAGTTAAACAAAATTAATATATGACCCAGCCATTGCTCTCCTAGGTATATACCCCAAAGAACTGAAAATAGGCATTTAAATAAAAACATATACACACATGTTCATAGCAACACAGTTCACAATCGCCAAAAGACAGACACCATCCAATATATACCAGTTAATGAATGGATAAACAAATTATAGTCTATACATACAGTGAAATATCATTTATAAATAAAAAGGAATTAAATATTGATAATGTGCTACAACGTGGATGAATGTCAAAAAATATGCTAAATGGAAGAAGCTGAACATAAGAGGTCACATACTGAATAATTCCATTTACGTGCAACATTCTTAATAGATAAAACCATAAAGACAACAGATTGATGGTTCCAACGGGTTGTGTAAAGTGGGAAATGGAATAACCAATTTATAGGTATGAATATTCCTTTGGGGGTGATGAAAATGCTTTGAAACTTCCAGAACTAGACAGAAGTGGTGGTCACACAACATTGTGAATGTACTTAATGCCACTGAATCGTTCACCTTAAAGTGGATTATTTGATGTCATGTGAATTTTACTTCAATATTTTTTAAATTGGCAAAGGATTTGAATAGATATTTCTCCAAGGAAGATATACAAATAGCAAATAAAAATATTTGAAATAAAATTAGTCCTTAGGGAAAAGCTAATCAAAGCCACAATGAGGAATCCCTTGACAGCCATTAGTATGTGTGTAATAAAAAGACAGACGACTTAAGTGCTGACAAGTATGTAGAGATTTTAGAACCCTCATGCTTCATGAATGATAGTGTAAAATTGTATAGTTTTTTTGAAAAAAAAATAGCAGTTTTTTCAAAGATACACATAGAAATACCACATGACCCAAAAAATCCCGTCCAAGTATAAACTCAAGAGACCTGAAACCATAAAACTTACCCACAAGATAACTTACCCACATAACAACTTGTATGCAAATGTTCATAGCCATAAATACTCATAATAACCAACAACTGGAAATCATTTAACTGTCTATCAACTGATGAATAAATGGACAAAAGATGTATATTCATGCAAAGGTAATTCATCTGCTCTGGATGAACTTCTAAAATCTCCTACTAAGTGAAAGAAACAGACACAAAAGGCAATGGATTTCTTGATTTTTATCTACATTAAACATCCAAAATAGGCAAATCCATAGTGACAGAATGTAATTATTGATTTCTAAGGGCTGGGAGGAGTGACAAATGGAGAGTGTCTGCTAATGGCTAGGAGGTTTCCTTTTGGGGTGATGACAATATTTCGATATTATATGGTGGTGATGGCTGCACAACTTCGTTCAATGAGAGGCCACTGAGTTGTATACTTTCAGAGGGTAAATACTATGACACGTACATTTTAACTCAATGTCTCAAAAAAGTAGCATTCTGTATTAAGTCTCCCTCATGCCCCCGAATCCTCTCCATCACTATGTTCTTTTTCTTTGAGTAGAAAGACAGATTTTTAAGATTCACAAGTTACTTGATGTCTAATTAGATTCTCACAAACCCCAAGTGAGCTGGCATAGTCTGATTCAAATCTTTCTATTCTGACTTTGATGATGATTAGGATTCAATATTTGTGTCCATATACACAGTATTAGGTGTGTGGTAATTTACCTAACTATAATTAAAGTCTTTATCATCATAGTAACAATTCAGTGAAAGAATTACATGAGTGATACAGGAAGAAATCCCTGGCTTCCTTCCAAAGTTCCACATGGTTCCTTGTCAACCTACCCTTTCCATCCTGTCTCCTCCACTCTGTTGGTTGGGGATCCTGGGTTCCTAACACACCCTACTCATCCCCAGGCTCTGGGTTCTTTTTATTTCTATTCAGTTGCCTTAATAGGTAAGTGTGCTAAATAGTGAGTCTTTGATTTTAAACAAAACAAAACACAGTGGCAGGGAAGTCACACAGAACTCTGCTAAAATCTCAGCTCAGCCCCTTACCAGCTGGGTGAACTCAGTGAAAGAATTTAAATCTCTCTGATACTCAGTAAAAATACTCACCACATAGACTTGTGATAAAACCAAATGAAGTCTGGTCCCTATCCAAGAGTCTGGTGCATAGAAAAATATTCCTCATGCCCTGCCTCTGCCTAGCAGAATTCAGGGCAACACACCCAAATCCGTGATGTGGCCAAATCCACAAAGCCTACCGGATTCCTAATTCTAGTATGGAAAATCATACTAGACTATAAGACTATTAAAAAAAAAATTTTTGACCCTCCTCCTCCACCTTGACCTGGCTGTTCTGGGACTATGGCCAAGTAAAGCTTCCTCATTCATCCTGAGGGCACCTCAGGGCAACACAGCAGAGAAAAGCCGATAGAAAGAGGGGCAGCTGGGTTACCCAGACGACGGTGCAGGAGCAGTTAATTACCAAAGCTGCGGGGACTGAGGAGAGGATGGTAGCTGTGTAGCCTTGGGAACGCTGCCAGGGCGAAGGTAGAAAGCAGAAGGAAATTGATGCTTTAATCTGACGAAAGATTTCCATCAGATTAAACTTCCACCTTCCACATTTAGAACTAGGAACAGCATGCTGCTTTTTTGAGTCGGCCTTAAAACAGTGCGAGTAAAATAAAATTTGCTCCATATCTTGCCAACATTCTAGCAAGGTGTGAAATAGTATCCCATTTGGGAATTAATTTGCATTTTCCTGTTGGACTAATTATGTTGAGCACTTTTTTATGTGCTTATAGGGTGTTCTTGTATCATTTTCAGTTAAATACATTTTGAAGATATTTGACCATTTTTATTGTTTTCTTTTTTTCTTTTATTTATATCAATTTGCTATAAAATTAAAAGGAAGTCCATAGAAGTCCTTGGAAAGAAATACACTGTTTGTATCCTATCCTAGTCTGTGGTTTTCTTTTCACTGTCTTATCTGCTTCCACATGTTTTAAATCACGGTGAAATGCACATGACAATATTTACCATCTTCAAAATTTTTAACACTGTGATATTATTAGGTATATTCACATTGTTGCTCACTCCATCTCTAGAACTATTTCATCTTACAAATCTGAAACGCTATTGTTTTGCTTAGCATAACGTCCTCAAGTTTCACCTGCGTTGCAGCATGTGTCCTAGTTTCCTTCGCTTTTAAGGCTGAATAATATTTTATTGTATGTGTATGTCACATTTTGTTTATTCATCTATCAACAGACACTTGGATTGCTTCCACCTCTTGGCTACCACGAATTACGCTGCTCTGAACATGATGTACAGATATTTCTTTGTGTCCCTGCTTTCAATTCTTTTGGATTTATGTCTAGAAGTAGGCTTGCTAAATCATAGGGTAGTTCTATTTTAAATATTTTGAGGAACCACCATAGTTTTCCATGGCAGCTGCAAGATTTTTCATTCCTACCAATCGTGACCTTTCTTGTCAACATCTGTTATTTTTTGTTTCCATTTTTTGGTGGTAGCCGTCCTGATGAGTGTGAGATAATATGGCATAGTGGTTTTTATTTGCACTTCCCTAATGACTAGCAATGGGAAACATTTTTTCATGTGTTTGTTAGCCATTCATGTATCTTCTTTGGAGAAATGTCTATTCAAGTCCTTGGCCCTAGTTTTAACTGAATGATTCATTTTTTCTTGTTGTTGTCATTGAGTTGCAAGAGTCCTATATATATTTTGGTTACTAACCTCTTATCAGATAAATTATACGCAAACATTTTCCTCACGTTTCTTATTTCCTTTTCATTCTGTGGATTGTGTCCTTGATGAACAGAAGATTTTGACTTTGATGTAGTCAAATTTATCTATTTTCACTTTTGTTGACTGTGCTTTTAATGCTGTATTTAAGAAATCATTGCCACATCTAACACCATAAAGATTTCCTTATGTTTTCTTCTAAGAGTCCTCTGGTCTCAGTTTTTATGCTTAGGTCCATGATCTACTTTGAGGTAATATTTGTACACAGTGTGAGATAACAGTTCAACTTCATTCTTTTGAATATAGGAATCCGGTTTTCCAACACCACTTTTGTTGAAGCTGTTCTTTCCCTCATTGAATGCTCTGGGAACTCCTCGTGAAAAACAATTTGACCACACATGTCAGGGTTTATTTCTGACCTCTCTCTTCTATTCCACTGGCTTATGTATGTGCCCTTCTGCTCGTACCACACATTTGATTATCCTATCTTTATAAGTTTTGAAATCAAGAAGTATTTGAACTCCAACTTTGTTCTTCTTTTCCAAAATTGTTCTGACTATCCATAGTCCTTTTCTATATGAATTTTAGTATGGAGTTTTCTATTCTGCAAAAAAAATGCCTTTGGGATTTTGATAGGAATTACATCAAATCTCTAGGTGACTTTGGATAGTATTGACATCTAACAATATTAAGGCTTGTAACCTATCAACACTGGATGGTGTTCCATTTACTTTATGTCTTTAATTCCTTTCAGTGACATTTTATTATTTTAAATGTACAAGTCTTCCATCTCCTTGGTTGAGTTTACTCAAAAATATTTAATTCTTTTTGATGCTGTTGTAATTGTTTGCTTAATTTTCTTTTCCAACTGTTCATTGTTAATTGTTAATGTATAGAAACACAACGGCCTTTTGTATGTTGGTTTCGCATCCTGCCGCTTGGCTGAGTTCATTATTAGTTCTGACAGTGTGTGTGTGTGTGTACAATCTTTAGTATTTCCACACGTAAGAAATACATGTCATCCACAAGGAGAGCAGTTTACATCTTTTTTTCTAATTTAGATGTCTTTTATCTTTTTTAGGCCTAATTGCTCTGGCTAAGACTTCCAATACTATGTTGAATCAAAGTGCTGTAATTGGGTATCCTTGTCTTGTTCCTGATACCAGAGGAAAAACGTTCAGTCTTTTGTCATTGAGTATGATGTTAATTATGGAAATTTTTTCCTTTGATCTTTTAAAAATATGTTTTATTTTTTTAATATTGAGCTGAATGTAGAGAGGTTTTTTGTGTATCCCCTGCCTCTGTACATGCACAGCCTCTCCCATTATCAACATACCCCACTGGCGTGGTACCTTTGTCTCTACTGATGTACACAGTCGGGATGCAAAAGTGTTCAGGCGCCTTAAGAATCCCTTGTGTTGCTTATTTATCAACTCGCCCCTTCTCTCCCAATTCAACCCTAATCTTAAATTCTGGCAACCACTAATCTTTCTCCATTTCTTGGATACATCAAAGCTACTGTGTATGACCACAGGCCAGCCTTCTTCCTTAACAACATGTCCCATTTATCTTCTTCCTCATATGTCTACTGATTTTTAATGCTTACTGAAAATTGCGGAAATACATTTTAGAGGCTGTTAATTCTGTCACCTTCCTCTGAAGTGTTAACATGTGCCATAGAAAGCAGTAAAATTATGAGAATCACCTTGAACTTGAACTTATGGAAGTCTGAATGTAAACTTTGTTAAGGCAAATCAGTGTGAAGCCCGCAGTGTTTTCCACGCCCCTCTAACTAGGAGGGATGAAATTTCAAACTCTTACCCACCACATCAGTGGGCAGAAACGGAATCTCCTTCTCAGTTTCCCCTGGCTTTCGTCTGTCACGGTGCTCCGACGGCACGGAATCCCCTCCGCCCCCAAATCTGCAGAGCTCAGTCCTCAGCCAAGGACTTGGGAGATTTTTCCACACACAATGTTGGGATTACCCCACTGCGACGTCTTTGTTTCTTTCATTTACTTCCACTCCAGTTTTCACTCTCTCCCCTCTTATCTACAGCCTGTTAACTCAAGACAGTAACCGTGGAATTTGACACGTTATAAAATGGTTATTACTCAATAAAAAAAAGTTTAGAAAAAAACAAAAACAAAAACAAAACAGACAGTAACACTGCGTACTTGTGCTTGGCTTCTTACTACCCTTCATTCTGGGGACTGGGAGGTGCCCTTGAAGCAAAACTGCGCAAACATGGACCCCACTGAGAGAGCTTCTCTTCTTTTAAGAAGTTGACTTACTCTTGTTTCTGCCTGCCTTTGTGCATTCTACACTGCTTTAAAATAAGTTTTGAAATTATTTTTCTAGAATTTATAATTACTGTGTGTGGGTGATTTATTTTGATAAAACCCATAGTGCCATTATCAGCATGAGAGTTCTTAAAAGCCGTATATTTTAAATTATACAAACAATGCATTATTGTCATTAAAAGTTTAAGAACTGTATAAAGTAAGAAAAAATTTACTCTAATTCCACTTCCTGAAGACGTTTTATTATATATAAATATAGGTTTATATATAAAACAATTTTAGTACTGAAAGGACTTTGGAGATTTTCCATCTAAATCTCTATTTTTATAGAAGATTAAACAGAAAATGGAGTCCTGAAAATATGGGCAAACTTGTCAACGCACACATAGTAAATGGAAGAACAGAAACTAAAGTACAAGATTTCAAACTATCAACCCGGGCCTCATGGTGCTGTTCTGTAGTTTCTTACTGGTCTGACCCCTTCTACCGCACAAATGACACGGTGTATGTGATCTCATCGAATCCTGTGTCTTCAGTTTTGCTAATCTCATAACATGTATATTACAGTAAGAAGGATGAGACATTGTGAAGTAAATTCAAATAATTTTCCACGGCTCTCCCTGAAATGGAGTGGTGATGGTCACTACTGATATTCATCAGCTGAGTATGAGATTTGAAGACCTGAGGAAAATGATGACAAGGGAAGTCATGAAAAGTGAGCCTGTATGTTTTCTTCTGTCCTGTCCACAGAAAGCCTTTCTTATCCAAGTATAAGGATAACACCACTGGTATTTCAGGACCATAGTACAGAGTTACAGAGATTGGCCTGAAGCAGCAGATTATTGGTGAGTGTGTACCAAAAATTTCATTACAATTTAACAAAAGTGAAAAAGATGTTAAAAGATGGACAGATTGATACTAGAAGCTGGCATAAGGGACCAAACTTATGTTTGCTTTTTCTTTCCTTTCCTTTAATAAATATTTGACATGTTTCACATTATTTCTTTCTATAATTCAAACCATATAATGTTTTAAATGTTGTGATCATTTCTGAAACTAATACCTTGCCTTCTCTCTCTCTATATATGGCTTATTCAGGTGCCTGGCTGGCTGTTTTGGATGTATTTTATTTAACCTGTTTTCCACCTTCACAGATTTGTTATGAACAGCATTTTCAGTAGATTTGAAAGTTAGCTTATTTCCAATAATAGAATAATGACTAAAAATGTTTTTAAAATAACAATAGCAACTAGTATTTACAAACCTGACTAGGTGGGGGCCTTCTCTAAATATTATTTCGGTAAATAAATATTATATGGTTGATCATATTAACATTTTGATTTTTTTAAATGAGGAAATTAAAGCAGAGTGGAGTCTAAAACTTTCCCAAGGTCAAATCGCTAGCTATTGAAAAAAATCCAGGACTTTCTGGCTCCAAAGTCAATGAACTTAACATATGCTGCTATTGTGTACAAAACTTCCAAATATTTTAAATATGCCAATGTCTCATCATGGCAGATACATATTTCCCTGGTGATGCCTGAGAATCTCTCAACTCTTGGATGGTGACAGTTGGTCTCCCTGGATAGTCTTCATTGAAGAGCTGGAGACAATCCAAAATGAACGCCTCCCGACAGACACTGTGATCGATATTTCCTGCAGAGAACTTCTCTGAGATAATCAGTCATACCGCATTGATGCTCCCTTGGTAGGAGTGTTCACTCAGTGATTCAGCCAGCTCATCACTGTTGTTCCCTGCAGCCTTGGAAGTCTGTGATATTTTAAATTGCAATGCATTGACTGTGATGAACAACAAGTCTCCTGACTTTATGTTTCCAAGCAAATTGACTCAAACACATTAGTCCCAATTATATTCATGCATGATCAGTATGAGGGTCAATGTGATGAAAAGGTTCATTTATATGTGATAGACCCTGTCTCCCGAAGAGGCATGCACACACCTAGATTTGATTACGTCATTGTGTCTGAGTCAACTGCTTGTTCTGAGATTGGCTGGCTACCCTGTTCTGCTCTTTATGGCCAAAATGACCTCAACAGGTGGCTTTTCATGGACTCCTTTGGAAGCTGGAAACCTTCTGGTCAACCCAGTGGAAGCACAGGCAGGAACTGGGAGAAAGTAGGAAAGAAGTAAGAATATCCTCTCTCATCCCCAGTTACCATCTCTGCCAGTACCTCTGTTCTCTGCAGTTTCAGCACTCACTCAGTAGGCAAAGCCATGAATGCTGAGCTCTGATAACATTATCTTCCCTCCTGTGCCTCTGTCCTGAGAGATGGTAACTTCTTACCCCATCTCTAGGTTGTCTCACCACCCTCTGTGTGCCCCTCAGCAATTCTGTCACCCAAGTATCCAGTTCCCTGTATTGAATCCCCTCTGTTTGAGTCTCTGATTGCCTAACTTGGATTTGTTTGGCGCACATTGGTTAGAAGCTCTTATGCGTGGAGGTGACCCATTGTTTAACTGCCTGAAAGGTGGACTACATGGTATCCAGCAGGCCAGAAAAGAGACTAGGTGGGAAATAGATGCCAGATACGGATGGCTTAGCAAGAGTGACATATTTGGCTCTTCCCAGATGAACTTGTTTCCGCACACTTTCCTGACAAAAACATTAAATATTTATTTCACTCTTGAAGGTGTCCCAGTTTGGATGACAAATTATAAGGTCACAATATTGATGCTAAGTGACATCCAGAGTGATGGTTGTGAGCCTGGAATTCTAGACTTAGGGATGAGCCCAGCAGAGGACACCATATTGAGAGAGCTGAGTGATAGTATTACTAGAGAGTAGGTTCTTGTCTCATTGCAGAAAGAATTCAGAGATGAGAAAGAGGTCAAGAAATCAAAGCAAGGAGTTATTAGGAGATAGTACACTTTCAAGGGGAGGGCGGGTAGACTCAGGTGAGTAGCTGTGCTGAGTTTCTTTAGCAAGCTGGTTACCGGGGTGTAATAATGAATGGGTGGAATATTGATTGGGGAGGTAGGGGTTTGGGGTCATATTCCTTGATTTTCATCCCAGCCCCGCCTTCCCAAGGGGAAGGATTTTCCCTTTATTTAGTCTTGATCAGAAGTGTCATGTTGTCAGTGCATGATGGGGCTTTTATCTGCAAGTCTCTTTTTATTGTAGCGAGAACATAATGAGCAGAAGGTTACATTCAGATGCCAGAGATTCCTGTCTTTTCTCACTTTTCTTTGGCTGCATCCAGGACACTTGTCAATCCAAAATGTGTGATTTCTTATCAGTCGGGGGGTTTCTGTGTTCCTCTGTCTGCTCATGGAACCCCATTGTTTGCAAGATGTATGATTTCCTGCCATTTGGCCCATGCCCCTTTCTCTGCTCGTATCTAGCTATCTGCCTGCTCTAACAAGCGTGCGCATGTGCAGCAGTAGTGGCGGTGATGCTCAGTTAGGCGTGGATTGTGCCCAAATGACAAAAGACTATAGAGGAAAGGATGGACGTAATGGGCCAAATAGAAGCAAAGTGAAAGAAAAAATTCAGCAGAGCAAGAGACATAAAGGGCTAGCTGGTTCTGCGAGCCAGACCTGGCCTCCACTGGAGGCAGAGGCAGCTCTACATTCACACTCTGAGTAGAGAAAGTTTAACTGGGGACCCCATAGGGCCCTCCGGGGAGGAGAGACCCAGAGGCGATATTTTGAACAGTCTAGACTCAGTGCTCATCAGTAAGCCTCTGTGGAGGAATCAGTGCGGAAAGGCTGTTGAAATTGGGGGTGAAGGGGCAACTCAGACAACAGGTTGCATTTTAAAAGCCAGGTCTACCCTCTTGGGCTTTTTTTTTTTTTTTTTTGCACCCTCTGCCCTGAATAAGAATAGCTCCTCCAATTCAGCTGCCCATCAGTTGAATATTTATTTCCTCTTCTCCAGCAAATATTATTTTTTTAAAAGCACTGAACTCTGACAGGAAAAGAGAGCTTTTAAAATGGATGATTAAGTCCTAGAATTTTAGGAAGGTTGGGAAGTCATTTAAAAGTTTCTTCAGAATTATTCATCTCTTCCTTTAAAATATTGATGAGTCTGGAGTTTCCTTTGCCAGCTGCGGTTCTGTTCCGACAGAAGCGCAAATTTATGTGCACTTGCATTAATGATCGACAAACTCCCTCTTCCAGAGCCCATGTGACCTGCCCTCTCTCCCCCTCCCTTCCTCTCTCCCTTTCTTCCTTGCTTCCCTCCATAAACAATTCAGTACCTACCATATAGCTCACCTCATAAGGTGACAATCATGAGAAGAATAAATTAAATAATGATCTATTACTTCGCGATTTCCACAATCTGAGGACATGGAAAAAAAGTTGTGTCAAATAATTATAGCATCAAGAAAAATATGCAATAAAGTAGACACGTGGGAAAATGCTATAAATTTAGAAAAAAAGTGGCGAGCTCGAAACGCACATGTATTTATTTACTCCAGCTGTGGACAAAGGCATATTTTGTGGTTGTTATTTTGAACATAATTATTTATCTTCACAGCCTTAAAAGATAGACTGTGTGTTTTGTTTTGTTTTGTTTTGTTTTCTCTCTTGTTTATAGCTAGAAGGCCAAGGATTGGGAAGACTAATTACTTTTCCTCCGGGTAACTGTGTTGGTGACAAAAGTGGATTCCGAGGAGAGGTAAGGCGCCAGCTAGGTCTTGATTATTAATAGGTGACCAGAAAGGACGCACGTTCCAGGGATAAGGAACAGCACCAGCAAATGATGGTTTAAAATCGAAGGAGGGGCATATAGCTCAGTGGCAAAGCATCTGTTTTGCATACATGAGGCCTTGTATTCAATTCCCAGTACTTCCATTAAAAAAATTAATAAAAAATAAACAAATAAATAAAATAGAATGAGGCATTTAGGTTAAAATAATAAGAAAAAATGTAGCTAATAAGAAAAAAAATGTAGCTAAGCTAAGCTAAAAAATATGTAGCAAGCATTAATTCTTCCTAAATTGTAATGCGTCCTGGAGTGGGGTTACCTGAGCTGTATTGAGCTGGTGATTTAATAAGTAATATGATAGCAGAGTAAACTGCTGTCATAAAAAGACAAATGACTCTTGCATTTTTATAGTTTCCAGTCACTACACTGTCGACAGAGCACTCCAGGAAAGCACAAGCAGGCCTTCAGTCTCTCAGAGCCTTTCATAAGCTCTCCTCTAAATGCATCTTGTCTATTAGGGCCCAGAGCAACTTGAAAGAGTAATTTATTTGCTGAAGCCCTATTGCTATTTAGGGGGAACTTAATGCAAAACATCAAAACGAATCTCCAAAGTGCGTTCTCATTGTGCTTGTCTATTACTCCGAAGTTAACAGTCCCATTTAGAATTACAATGTGCAGTCACAGTTACCACAGGGAGAACCTGTAAGCATCTTTGTTGTAAAGTGACTGTGTAATCCTTGTCGTCCAATTGCAGTAATTATAGCTTAAATTGAGCACCATTTTAGGATTAAATCCTAGGGAAATAAAGATGTAATAACATTTTAAAATAATAGCGCTCATGAATGGAACAGAAAGAATGAATGATGGTGTTTGCAGAAAAAAAAAGGTGGGGGGATGAGTAGAGACTTGGGAGCAATTTGAGGAATGGAACTGGATCACTCAAATACGAACATGAAGTGGGATGCAGATTCAGGGTACCACCTGGGCTTCCTGGGTTTGCCAGCTCTCTCTGTAAAGGACAAGACAGTAAACACCTTAGGTTTTTTGGTCCAGATAGACTCTGTTACAAATGCTCAATCCTGCTACTCTAGCAAAAAGAAAAAAAAAGGAAAAAAGCCTCCACAGGTGATATTTAACTAATGGGTGTGGCTATGTTTCAATATTTCAATAAAACGTTATTTGCAAAAACAGACCGTAGATTGCTGATGCTTGCCCCAGGCTACTTCAAACTTCCTCTGATGCGTGCAGCCCATTTGTAGCCCTTGGGGGGTTGTAACACTCATGGCTCCTAAGGGAGCATGGGTTTACCCATCTACACTCCTTTGTAGTCCCTTCCTACACTGGTTCTAGGTCTGACCACCTGACATGGTTTGGCCAGTGGGAATTCAGCAAATGCGTAATTGGCAGAGGCTTACTATCTACCTGTAAACCAAGACTTGCCATCCTAGAGCTTACCTGTTCCGCATTGACAAGCCCGCATTAGGCTACCGAATAATAAGACGTAAGGTGGATGCAGATGCCCAGCCAAAGCCACATCAAGTGCTGAGGCTGTCCTGGTGGACATGGTGCACCGTCCGGGTGATGATCACTGCATGAGTGAACCCAGAAAAGACCGTCAGGGCAACGACCCATCTGAGATCAGCCAACCTGCAGAATCATGAGAAATAAGCCACTCAGTTTTGGGGTGGCTTTATAGAGTAATAAATAGCAGATAAAATAACTTTGACCAGTTATCATCATGATGTTTCATCATAATCTTGACACAGGTGTGTAGTATGGAATTTGAAATCAATAGATCCAGGTTTGGATTTGGGGAGCTTCAACTCACTGAATGGTTTGAACTAGCGTAAGGCTGCAACCTTCCTCATCTGCAAAACAGAGTTGTCATCTGCCCTGTGATCATCTTCAATATTGCCCTTGACATGGGCCAGGAACTGTGCTGGGTGCTTTATGCCTGATGTTAGTAATTCTCAAAGTCAGCCCTTATGTAGAAGAGTTGTGTTGTAGGATAACTTCATACAGTTGAAATTACTGAATTGAGATACATTGATAAAGACATATTCTATCTATCTACCTGTCTGTCTATCTATCTATCTATCTTTAGCTTTTAAATATTGCCAAATGTTCTTGTACTCCCTTCCAAACTGGTTGCACCAGTTCACGTTATAGCCAGAATGGAAGTTTATGCAGCACCCATTTTCCCTCTGTATCATGTACATTTTGGAAGGAAAAGAAAAAAGGGTGCACTGAAGTTTTAATTTGCATTTTTAAATGGATTAACATTGCTTAACATGTTTATATGGCACTGCCACTTATTTTTCACTAAATTCACATTTGAAGTCCTCAATACATTTTTATGTAGGACTGTCTAATTTTTTAAATGGATTTTAAAGGAAATTAACCTTCTATGGACTGAACTGTGTCCCCTTAAAATTTACATGTTGAAGCCCTACCTCCCGATGTGTTAGTAACTGGACATGGGGCCTTTGGGAGGTTATTAGGTTTGATGAGGCTGTGAGGATGGGGCCCTCATGATGGATTAAGGTCTTTAGAAGAAGACACACCAGAGATTTACCTCTGTCTCTCTCACTAAATGCACACACTGAGGAAAGTCCATGTAAAGGACGTAGGAAGAAGGTGGCCTTCTGCTAACCAGGAGGAGGAGAGCTCCCACCAGGAACAGCCTTGACTGACACTTGGATCTTGGACTTCCAGTGTCCAGAACTCTGAGAAATGAACCACTACTGCTTAATATGACATCCTGCACTGAATAACACAGTCATACCTGTGGCGAACAATTTCCCCCTTTTAATGTGTTTGACTTGATACGTTTTGGGGGGACACGTGGACTATTTTATATTTTAATGCAGTTAACTTTAATGCAGCTTGATGGATTTGGTCCCTTATGATCAGAGAGATCTTCTCTCTTTTTCTGATGATTATTATTACGTGTTATAGGTGACGGGAGCAGAATTGCTAACTATTAGGGAGCAGGAATGTTTTTATATAATCTTTTAAATGCTAAACATATCCTGCAAGAAGAAGGCTCCTTTAGTTAAAGTTTCCAATTGGTAATTACAAAAGATTTTTGGCATAACCAGTGCTTTTAATAATTGTTTTAACTTCAATTTAAAACAATATTTTGAATAATTATTTTATTTTTTGCAGCTTTTTTTGTTCCATTCTTTAATTTTTAAATATTTTATTCATTGGAGTGTTTCTTTCATGTAAGAAATAAAGGAAGAGTAAGCGATACTAGGACTCTGGTATTTAGTTTAGTTTGGGGAATTAGTTTTTAGCCATCTTTGTGGCGCCCCCTTACAAACCAGATAGCTTCAATGTTATTCATTCTTTTCTCCACTTTTGATGTTTATTTGGAAATGATTTAGATGTTTCATTGTTTCAGTGTTATTGATTCTTTGCTCTACTTCTCATGTTTATTTAGAAATGATTTAGAATGCGATGTTCTGTCCTATGGTCTGTTTCTTTATGCCTGAAGTATAAATTTCTTGTAATTACTGGAGTTTATCACACATTTTGGTAATTAATGGATTTGTCTTCTTTCACCATTTTCCCCTCCAAACTTTAAAATAATGTCACATATAGATTTTTCCATATGAACTTTAGAAGCAAACCACCTAGTTTCAGAAAAGGAAAACTAATTATTTTTCTTCTTTATTGGATCACATTATGCTCACTGATTAGTTTGGAAAGAAATATCATTTTAACAATTCTAGCTCTTCCCATCCAATAGCAAAATATGTCCTTCCATTCATCCTTGCCTCCTTTTATGTGTCTCAATGGAGTCCTAAATTTTATTCATGTGTTTTGCGAATCCCTAAAGTTCCAGAAGTGTTTAATTGCTGGTTCCTGTTGCTGCTGTTGAAATGCAGTCTTTTTATTCTATCTTCTGTTTATTGCTTATATAAAGGAACATCACTGAGTTAGTATATTCATTATTTGCCAACCACCTTGCCCAGTATATTTGTAACTGCTAATATTTTTCCTGGGGGCAAAGCAGGTGACTTGAAATATTTAAAACAATGTTCCAATTTCCTCTCATCATCATGATCTTGCTGCCTTCTGGCTCAGTGGTGAGCACTTGAACTCTGGATTAGATAGTCCTGTTTTTACAACTTGAGTTTCTTAACTTCTTTATGATTCAGTTTTCTTGCCTGTTCAATAAGGGACTGAGAATAGTACCTGCTTCATAGGGTTGCAAAAGGATTAAACAAGTTAATGCTCGAACTGTGTTTAGACCAATGCTGTGCATTTAATAGAGACTCAACAGGTGTTCTCTCTGTGTTGTCTCAGATACTAAATCCATAAATATCACAGCAATAGCAGTGCATGCTCTGACCTGCTTTGAAGGGAAGTTTAAAGGCTATGCAACGTGCTATAAACATCAGTGCTTTGCCAATTTACACTGTTATTGGAAAGCAAGAGATTTGTGAATAACCAGGTCACAAACACATTTCTGCAATCAACAACTATGTCCTGTGTCCTGGTAGAAGTGGAGAAGGTCTAGAACAGACATTTCAGGTTTAACCTCAGCTGTCAAGAGAGTGTTTCTTGTTTCAGCGAAGGCTTTGTTAGTGTTAAGTCCAGAGGAGAGGATGGGATTGCTGCCTGGGAATTCTTTCTCCACATGGCGCCAGAGAATAGGCGCTTCTCTGTGTGGACGCACCAGGCGGGCCCCTGCGTGCAGCCTGGTGTGTACGCAGAGCTGGGAGGAAGCTGGCGTTGCTGTTAGCAGCTGGAGAGACTGGATACTTACCACGTGCAGGCACCCTTCCAATCATTTTATATTCAGTAAGTGATCTATTTTACACACAGCTTAGTAAACAGGCAATAAGACTGTCTTTACAGACAAGGAAGTCACGTCAGAGGTTTAAGTAAATTACCCAGACTGTTATAGCTGGAGGGCAGGGACGAGGACCCCAGCCCTCTGAGCCCTGGGTCTGTCTTCTAATTAAGCAGCTCTCTAGACTGTGACAGGCCTGGGCATGGCCTTTCGGGAGCTGCTCCTCCTTTTCCCTTTAGGAACTTAATTTCCACACTGTTCTGAACAGAAGTGTTTGGTCTCCAGGAACAACCTGCCATTTATAACTAAGTGTCAACCTCAATCTGACAGCTTTTTCCAGGAAAGGAAAGGAAAAAGAAACCAGTGATCAATGATCCTACAGCCTCCATCTCATTGTCCCTTAGAAATACGTTTTTTCAAATTTGTTTTCTCATTACAAATGAAGAAACTGAGACTCAAGGGTAATGTCACTTTTTCAACGTCAAAAGCTGTTGAGCTCTGTGACAATGACTTAGATTTAAGTCACTGAGACTTAATTTCCTCTGGAATAGTGAAGGTGATATTTCCTGTCAGAGAAACTCCAGCCACCAGTCTGTGCAGACCGTGGGAAGGTATTTAGATGGTAGAGTGCGGGGAGCCGCTCGTGACAGAGGGCTGCCGAGCACAGAAACTGGGCGTAAAACCCCAAAGTGCAGGGCGCCAGGCTCTGAGATTGAGGCTGCCGAGCACAAAGGTTGGGCCTAAACTCCCACAGTGCGGGGCGCCCGGCTCAAAGGTCAATTGAGCTAAGACAATCTCTGTCCCGCCACCCCTTTGTTAGAAAAACAGCAGGTGCATTTGGAGTCGGAAAAGCATCTTAATGCCATTGAGTTATTAAGAACTAGGGCTTCTGGAAAGAGAGATACAATCGGCCACAAGTTAGTGATCTTTGCCTGAAAGAACAATCACTTGAGCTAATGATACACGAGTCATGATGTTAGCCTAAAGGAACAATAATCTTAGTCTATGATCTTAGCTTTTGGGGATCAGTCAATCTTGGTGTATGGAACAGTAAACAATGATAATGATTTTAGTGCACACCATTAATGTACCCTGAAAAACAATACCTGTGCCTACGTGCAAGAATGCACAAGGTAGTCACTTGAATTTGTATAAATTAACTGCCTGAAATAAACTCGAAGTCCACTCTTGACCTAGCGTCTTGCGGGCTAGAGTGAGACCCTCTCAACCCCAACTTGTCTTGTCTTGCTGTCTCTTTGTTATGTCTTTCCTTTTCTCAGTCCTGCAGCACAGGTTTCTGGACCTGATCAATTGTCGGCTGGCTCCAACAGTAGAGATTTCGCTTTTGCCTCCAATTGCACAATACAAGAAGCCATTTTGTATTAAAGGATCACTTCCACCTGGTTCCTAGAAGCTGTTCCAGCTGCATTTTTCAATGTCCTGTCCTTCCCAACTCCGCGGTCAAGAAGCATGTGCCCCATTAACCTTATATTTGTGGTAAAAAAGCAAAAGATGAGGAACATATTGAACTGCAATTTGGGAAAAGTGCATTTGAGACAAAATCTATCCCAAACACCCCTATAATCTTGAGAAAGCAGCACCATTATAGACACCTTGTGAGTATTTGAGGACACAGGGAAAAAAACTGAAGTTGGACTCATTACAGTTTCGATTGCTGATGGGATTCCTCCTTATTAGGGTTGTCTGACTAAAACTGTATCAGTTGTCGTAAGGAGGTGCCGGGCAGTAATGATGCTGCCAATACAGAGGGCTTACTTTATGCCAAGCTTGATTTTTAGAGCTATATATCTGTTAAATTGCACAGTATTCTCAGTGTCCTTATGAAGTAAACACTATTATTATTCTTCCTCATTTACAGGTAAAGAAACTAAAGCGCAGACAGGTTGGGTAACTGGTCACAAAGCCCGTGAGCTAGGATTTGTACTCAGTCTGCTTTCAGAGCTAACTACCATCTCATAAACCTTCTCTTTTTGAGTGGCTTTAGTCTACTGTCTTGTTATATTAGTGGTGATGATGTGAAATTGAAAATTAGAAAATTTTTTGTAAACTCTCCAGGGGTCCTTGAAAATCAAAGATTCAGCTTAGTTAGGTAGACATGAATCTCCCAGTCTTTCCCCAAAGGGATGTGCAACCATTAATTCAGGTAACTGCACAGCTGGGGGAAAGGGGAGTAGCAATACATTTCACAGACCATTAGAAACAGGGTTGGAGCTGAGGTCTGAGTTGTTATCAAAACCGGGAACCCTAAAGTGTCATCTTTTAGACCCTTGTGTTAGGCCTAAGGGAGGCAGGTCACAAGTGAAGGTCAGCGTTGATTGGGTCACTGGGTCTATGCCCCACTCAGTGATCACTTCCCCAGTCCTTCAGTAGACAGCTGGGATTGGCACGCTTGATAGCTGGTGGAACCCCCACATTGGTCCCTTGGCTGGTGGGGTAAGAGCTATGGTAGTGGAGAAGACCAAGTGAAACCTTCTCAAATTTTACCTTCCCCCTCCCAGCCAAGAGGGTGGATCAAAAACATCAGGTTCTTGGGTGAGAGGGCTGACATTAATGCCACCCTTAGGGACCTAAAGAATGCGTAAGTGGTGGGCCCTGCCATATGCCCATCGCAATTTCTGTCTGTTTTTGTATTTTGCTGCAGAAAACTGCATCTGTTTTTGTATTTTCTTGCAGAAAACTGATGGATTCTGAAAGATGACAGTAGAAACCTCTGAATATTACCTAATATGGCAAAAAAAAGACTTTGCACACATGATTAGGTTATAAATTTTTAAATTGATATATAGTTGAGGTACCATATTATGTTGTGTTACCAATGATCTTGAGATGGGAGGTCATCCTGGGTTACACAGGAAGCCGCAAATCTCATCCGAAGGATCCTTATAAGAGGAAAACAGAAGGAGTTTGAGAGAGTTTGGGAAGGAGATGGAGTGACAGAAACAGAGACTGAGGGGATGGATGACTTTGAATTTTGAAGAAAGGGACACAAGCCATGGAATGCAGGTGGCCACTAAAAGCCGAAAAAGACAGAAAAAAGTTTCTCCTCTCAGAGCCTCCAGAAGGAACCAGTCATACCAACACTGACGTTAGCACAGTGAAACTGATTTCAGACTTTTAACTTCTAGAATTGTGAAGACTAAATCTGTGCTGCTTTAAGCCTTTAACTTGTGGTAATTTGTTGTAGTAGCCAAACTAATATGGCAAGATTTTTTTTTTTATGTTCATCATTTTAAAGATTCTGCACCATTATCTTCGAGATCCCATATGTTGAAAAGTTAGCCATCATTCATATCCTAATTCACTCTGTGGGGTGCATCTTTTTTGTATTTTCTCTAATTGCTTTTGATATTCTCTTTACTTTGCTTTTCAGTGATTTTACTATGAAATGCCTTGGCATATGTTTTTCTCTGTATTGATCCTGTTTGGCTTTCACTCATCTATGTGCTAGTGGTTTTAATGAAATTGAAAATACTTTATCTACTATTTCTTGAAAGAGATTTTCTTGCCCTATGCTCACTCTTCTCTCCTTGCTGAACTCCAGTTCCACATGTGTGACTCCATTAGCTACTACCTTATAACTTGTCAAAGTTCTGCTCATTTTTCCAGTTATTTCCCTACAATTTGAAAGATTTTGATGATCTTGTCTTCCTATTCATAACCATTTCTTATGCATTGTCCAAAACTATTATAAATAACATCTTTTTTTTTAAGTTAATGCACATTTCAGTTCTAGGCGTTTCATTTGGTTGTTAAGAATCTCTGTATAACTAAATTCCCTCACTTTTTTCCTGAAAATTCTTGATCATTTTTTCTTGTAAATATTTTAAAATATCATAGTTATTTTACAGTCCTTGTCTTTCAATTTCAACATCTGAGAAATGCTTAGGTCTGTTTTTATTGACTAGTTTTATTATGATGATGGGTCAGATTTTCCTGCTTTCTGAAGGCCTGGCAGTAGTTTGTTCTGCCAGTATTTTGATATTGTGAACTATACACTGAGAGAGTTGGAGGATTTTTGTTGTTTTTCCCTTCATTTGAGAAGAGATTGATTTGGTTCTAACGGGCAGTGGAATCACTGATGGATCATTGTGGTCCCACGGCAACTTGGGTTTAGGCTTTTTGATCACTATTTAAAATTTGCCTTAATCCTAGGTTTTAATGCTTGCTTCTGTGATGCCCTTACTCTTAAGTCACGGCCCTTTGGGTTTTCAGTAGAAAGTATGAAGGCTGTATCAACACCCTTCCCAAGCACTGGGCAACTGTGGCTAATTCTGCTCACCTCTTTAGTCATCTTGTTATTGCTTTTAGCTGGATACCTTGGATTCATTAGCTGCACACATGCATTTCTGGAGTCTGATAAAAATTGAGATGAATTTATATGTAGACTTTTGAAGATCCCCTTCTGAAACACTTCCTTTTCTGGCATATCTTCCCTAAATTTCCAGCAGCTCCTGTAGTACCCCATATCCAGTCTCTTGCCCTTCTTCCCAAAAAGGCTAATACTTTGCACTGAAGCTCCATTCTCCTTGAAATTTCTTAGCTTGGGCATACCCTCAAAGGGAAAGCCAGCTTAAGGTAAAACAAAAACAAACAAACAAACAAAAGCAGCCTTTGTTAAACCTATTCACTCTGGCTTAGAACTATGTCCTAACGTTCACCATCACACAAGTGAACACTGTGTTAGTTCTGTACTTGACAGTGTCATCCCGGAGCATAGTCCACAAGCAAACCCCACTGACTCTCTTTCTCATCACTCAGCATCAGGCTTCCTTTAGCACCACAGAGGGCAGTTATAAATACCCTTCAGTTGCTTTGAGCATGCCCCAATAGGAGCAGCTCAAAACCTCATGTCACCCTGTGTTCTACGTATCATAGTTATGATTATGCTCAAAAGGTATGACTCACAATGTGCATATGAGCAAACCAAGATTTTCCTTCTACACAAAAATGTTACATTCTCATAAAACCAGAACTTTACATAGAAACTCAGATCTGTATGGGTAGTAGTGCAAAAACTTAGAAACTGGTGTTTAATTTGTTTTATTTTGTTTCTGCCTGATTTCAGCAGCCAGTTAGTAGAGATAATCTGTACTTTAATAAGTATAATAAATCATAGTAGTGGGAAGAAATTTATATAAATTAAAATAGATATATAGAGATATAAGGTACAAATTTAGCTGTTAAATTTAAGTGTAATAATAATAGTTGTAATAAGGACGGCTAGTGTTTCTTGGGTGTTTATGGTGTTCTATGCACTCTATTGTTTAATCCTCTTAATAAATGTATGAGGAGGTAGAATTTATAAAAACATTAAAATATTATTCATTGCATGTCTTAAAATGCAAAACAACATCATGATAATTAGTCGCACACATTTTGTAGCCAATGTGTCTAATAAATATTTATTGAATATACTGATTGCTGTGTACACCAGACAAAATGAAACATTCCCGGTGGCCTTTAGAAAGAGACTGATAAATAAACAAATACTTTACAGTAGAGCGCAATTTATACACATGTAAAAATCTTTAAACAAAACAACCCCCACCCCGCAAAAATGTACAACTATTTTGACTTTACTGAGAAGAAGAATTAGAATAGTCACTGAAGGCTTTTGGAGTCGGAAAGTTTCATGATCAGATCGTGCTTCTGAATACATTCACTTTCTCCTCCCCTCCTGACATCTGTGTTGGATGGGATGTACTCCCTGGCCTCATGACTTTGGGTCTGACTTAACTTGATCTGTTTTGGCCAGTGGTTTTTTTTTTCAGCAAAGGTGATCCAAAGAGAAATGAGAATGAGTGCCTGACTTTCATTATGAGAAGAATGTGTCTTTGCTAACACCTGATTTGAGGAGGATGAGAGACTTGTGGCATAGAGCCAAACCCAACTGCAGTGGGGAGGCCAGCCCAGTCAGCAGATCCTGAGTCAACCAGATCCCAATGCGGTAGTGAGCACACAAGAGACGAGTAAATACAGTGTGTGCCGGATACGGACTGAAATGTCTGTGTTCCCTCAGAATCCACACAGTGAAGCCCTAATGTCCAATGTGATGGTATTTGGAAGTGGAGCATTTGGGAGGTAATTAAGGTTGGTTAGTTCATGAGAGCAGGGACTTCATGATAGGGCTTAACACCTTTATTAAAAGGAGAAAGAAACTCAAAATCTCCATCAATGTGTAAGCACCAAGGAAAAGCCATTTGAGGGTGTAAGTTGACGGCCTTTTGCAAACAAAGAAGAGGCCCCCACAAGACCCCAGATCTGCCAGCATCTTTATCTTGGATTTCCCATCCTCCAACAATCTGAGAAACACATGTTTATTGGTTGAGCTACCCAGCATATGGCAATTTGTAGCAGCCCAAGCTGACCAGAGCAATGTGAACTGATAATTTGTGGCCATCTATTTCATAGCAAAACCTGGTTGATAGGGTTAACTAGTAGATTGATCCACTTCTCCCAAAATATGTTTAATTTAGTACATCTACTGTCTTGTCAAGGTATCAGCTGGACCCACGTGATGTGTTTCATTCCACTCCCATTACTGCTCGTAGACTGAGATGATCCTTCCACTATGTGAATAACGTAACTCCTAGAATATGCAATGATTCCTTTCTTCCTTCTGTGAAGAGAGATAAAAAAACAAACAAACACAAAAAACTTGCCCAGATGTAGGGTTGCAAGTGTTTCTATCTATAATAAGCTGGAGTAATAAAAATATAAGAAAAAAATAAGGATATATAATCAACAAAATATCTCCTTTTGAGTTAAATTAACTTGTATAGAAAAGTTCAGCCCTGGCTCTTACAAGACCTGATCAATGTTTCCTTTCAAGCTATCACTTCTGCCTAATAAAGAAAATACTTGAGGAAAAGGGGAAAAAATATAACATTTTGCTAATGCAAGTTATGTTTTTAGTTTGAACACATGCTATTATAAAATTCTTCATTCTGACAGAATTTTTATTTTTCAAAAGGCAACAGAAAGTGCCAAGGGAGATAATAAATGAATTTCCCTCCCTCCAACTCTCTTTTCCTGACCTTTATCAAAGTCCACTTTATTCTCCTTTGGGGAAGAAAAAGTTATTCATATCTCAGCGATGAAAAAAATATGAAGAAAGAACAAATAAAAGAACCTTTCATCTGGTCATAAAACAATAATTAATTGCACTATTAAATAACCTATACAAACCTGAGGCAAGTGGAGGGGGAAAAAAAAAAGAAATCTCCTTGAGAAATATTCCCAAAGGAGTGATGCTAATCAAAGCATGTGTGATTCAGAGAAAGAAGAAAGCAAGGCCTGGGGAAAGGCAGCCCATAAGGAGGCCTCCAGTGTAGTTCTCCAAGGAGGTTGAAGGAAAACTCGTTTCAAGAATAGATTCTTTCGTACGGTGCATTTAGTTAATCGGGTCACATGGATGCCTTGTAAATTAACATCAAAATAAAGTTGACTCTGAGTGATGCTTTATTTATTTATTTTTGCTTGCATAAGAGATTTGCTTCGGAGAACAAAAGGAGCTCAGAAGGAAACGTGTGACTCAGTAGCTTGGAGAACATCACCCTTCTCCCTCATGGTGCACATTTTTAAGGCAGTTGTTCTGATTTCTGACCCAACATTTAAGTCATTTGACTGCATGAGAGTCTCTTGGTTTGGCTTGGTTCTCAGATACGTGCCAAGTGTTTGAACAGGGACTGGCACTTAGATACTTAGCATCATGTGGTTAATGAAGGGATTGCATAGTCACCATTAAAGCTGATGTGCAAAAGCTTAAAACTTTAATTAGGTTCCATTTGTTTATTTTTGCTTTTATTTTAATTGCCTGGGTAGACTGCCCTAGGAGAACATTGCTAAGATTTATGTAAGATTTATGTGAAAGTTGGGTTCTTGCACAGGCTGTGATTAGGGGAATGGGGAATAATTAAAGAAAGAGAAATCGAGAGATGCGAAAGAAATGCCTCTCATACTTCATGACTTCGCTAGGTTCTGCCCGACTTAACGTCCACCGTGTACATTTGTGAGGTTTCCCTAAGCGATTCCACTGTCCAAAGGGAAACAACACAATTTATTTCTTCTGAGTGTGTCTTCCCTGAACTGCTTCATGGAAATGGGTTAGCATTTTTTTTAAAAGCTGGATTAGGGATTAAGAAAAAAAACAACTGTTTTGACTCCTGCTTGACTTTGAAAATTTACTTCATCTGCTTAATACTAGTCTTGATGAGTAAGTATGAATAAAGAGACCGGAAGGCGGTCCCGGTGTGTTCGTCTTGCTGGTCTTCTGCAGAGTGTGCAGTTCTTTTGACTAGCGCCCAGTGGTCAGCGGCAGAGCTTCCCTGTAGAAAGCTTCCCCCTGCTCCTGAGGGAAAGTACACAACAAATCTCATTTGTATGACGTCTCAGTAAACTCGTAAGCGATGCATGCGTCACCTTCAAGGCAGCCTAACAGCCTACTAGACTGTTTCTTGATCTAAAAATGAGAAAAAAAACTCTAGATCTAGCAGCCCAGCATGACTGAACTTCCGTAGCAGAAAGTCACAAAATTTGACCTAGGTGCACAGAAGCCAATTCACAGTCAAAACAACAACAGCCAACGGCGAACACCGCCACCCCTGAGTTAAGGAGAGGATAACTCAGCTTAAGGAAGAATTCTGCCCCATTGCCACTATTAAACAACTTAAAGCATCCTCTGAACTTTCCCCTAAGGGATCTGTGGCCATTAACTGGAATGATCGTGCATTTAAAACAAAATTTTAAAAAAATTTCCGGACTTAGGGAGACATATATTAGACACTGGCTCTGCAATCATGTCACTGCCCACGGGCCCAAGACAGCTCTGTGTCCTGCCAGTCAAGGTGGGGCTCCCGTCAGTCAGGTGACTGGTCAGGTCTTACTCACAGTGGGCCCATCTGGTGTTTCTGAGAGCATGGTCCTCATTTTCAACTGGTACTCATCAGAATGTCCATATTTCTATCAACAACCTCTTTAAGACAATCTAGGCTTTTTCTAATGTGTATCTCAAAACCCTTTCAGCCATTGCCCTGTTCCAGAGTCATTTCCATATATGTAGATAGTTGTTATGGCAGCAAACAACTTCTCAGTACCAAACCTTCATTAGTCAGAGTTCCCCAGAGAAAAAGAACCAATAGCATATTGTGTGTGCATACACTTATATATAGGTGTGTGTGTGTATACAGGAGTGTGTGTGTGTGTAAAGAGAAAAAGAGAAAGGGAGAGAGACAGAGACAGAAATGGTGACAGAGAGAGAGAGAGAAAGATTTAAAGGAATTGGCTCACGAGATTGTGAAGTCTTGATGAATCCAAAATCTGATGAGGTACATTGTGTTACATGCAAACTTTCCTTAGTTAAATTGATTAAATATGACAATAGTATTATTTACCTTGTGGGATTATTTGAATAATAAATTATTGTTTGTGATGTTATCAGCACAGTTTCTGACACACAGTAAATGCTCACTCAATGATAGCTTATTTCATCTCTCTTTCTGTGGGTTGCGTAAGTAAGTGTGGCTCCTTGAATCAGCTGTCTTTTTAATTTGTATTCTCTCCTTGTGGCTTTATATTAGAGGAAACTCAATCTGTTTTCTCAGAGCTCATGAGGTTAATCAGCTCAAATTATGGGTGGCAAATTCTCATGAATTCTCAGCATATTTAAGTAGCAGATGAGAATTTTGCATTCTTGAATGCATTAAATCAAGCCAGAGGTGTGATATGATAAGTATTCGAGATTTCTTTTCTGGGATGGATTTTTATTTTTTTTCCCCAGGAAACTGATTAGTAAAAACCTGTCTCAGATTTTACAGCTAAAACCAGATGTATTTAAGAAAGAGCTCACCACCCATGTGCAGCTTGAACACACTCCCCCAAAACAAAAGGGGGTAGAAATTACAAGTGCTCAATAAATATTTGTTAAATATGCCTTTGAAGAGCTACCTACCCTTTGTTTCACTTCCATTAGGCAACACAGAACCACTTTCCATGTATTTGTCACGGTGCAATTCTTCCTGACTTGGTTGGAACATCTTCCTATATGAGTCATGTTGAAATGGGTCTCACTTCAAAGAGTTTTTAGTCTCAGTAGGACAAAGACAAACTACCCTTATTTTCAGAATAAAGATAAACTGTAGAAGGCTTTAATGTGGTTAAGTAACAAATGAGCACTAGAGAAAAAATCCAGAGATATACCGGCAACAGAGACATCAAAGTCGGTTGTAGCAGTCAGAAATTTCTTCTTTTTAGTGAAGGGGACATAAATATGATCACAAAACCTGTGGTCATGTAATCAACTCAATTATCAAGTAGAGATGTCTTGCATTCTATAAAAATTTTGAATAAAATATGCCTCTCTACTTGGAAGAACTCTTCAGTCTAGATGCACTTTCAAGAAAGCTGTAATTTATTTTCTAATATTAATGCATTGTGGGACACAATGATTTTGGAGTTTTCAAGGTGTTTTAGTTAGAATCACTAGACATTGCTCTGGTGGCTTATTGCAATTAAAGCTTATTTTCATTATGTTGCATATCCATTGTTTGCCAATATTAGTGAAGAGAGGAGAGGTTTGGTTCTGCTCCATTCACTCAGGGACCAGCTGACATATGACTTACCACTTGGTAACTGTGTTAACTGGAGTACAGTGACTTCTGGGGTTCCGTGATGGAGGGAAAGACAGCTATATGACCATGAACTAAGGCTCTTATGTGCTTTGAACACATTCTTACCCAACTCTAAGCCTACTGATCTGCTGTAGTCACATAGTCCTGTCTCACTACAAAGAGGCTGGAAAACGTGGGTAAGAAGATAGAATGTGTGTTTAAGGTTATGTCTCTGGCACAGATTGTTCTTCTGGCCAAACATTCCCATATTCACTTCTTCCCCAACTCAAAAGCATAGCCATCCCTTTCCAAAGGGAGGCAAGTCAAGTTCCAAGTTCAAGTCAATAAGCTCATTCTGGTCAAAGTCTGGAATCTCTAAAGAACGCAACCATTGCTACTTTCAGTCCAGAAGGTCTTCACTTTGTCCAGAGAACTATGAGCAAAGCCTGGTTATTACCTCCAGGCCCCGAACATAGAACAGAGAAAGGATAAATGGACGACGCATTCTAGTTACTGGTCTTGAGGAACTGCCAGTTTCCATTGGGCAGACACTGTGGGTTCCCTCCACCTCGATGTGGTCTTCATTCTGCATTATGTTACCGTGGTGTCCTTTGGGAAGGTTGTCATCTACTTCTTCATGATCCTTAGCTCCGTCTTCTTGATGTGCTTGTTTTCCATTATCTTCCTCAACTACATTTGAAGAGAGTTTTAGAGAGTCTGTCTCCCTTGAACTGTACTGCTTTTTCCCATTTCCTTCCTGCACAAAGAATTGTCAAGGCTGAAGAACTAAGTTTGATCAGAATTTTTAGTCTAGGTTTCTTGGATCTTGCCAGTACAACTTTTTTTAAAAAAATAGTAGACTTCTATGTTCAACTCCAGTCAGTTCATTCTCCAGTAACTGCTACCAGATTGTCCTTTTTAAAGGAAAAATTCTTGGCTCTGCTATATTTTATTGATTTTTCACCAGATCTTTTTTCCCTACTCCTCTCTCTCTCTCTCTTTCTCTCGCCCCCCCCCTTCCCTCTTTCTTTCTCTGTTGACAGTACAATTTCTGCAAAGTAACTCTATTTGGCCTCTGATCTTAATTTGATTATTGTCCTGAGTAATTTTTATCTAATAGAAAAATGTACTGGGTCAGAATACACTTAATCTAATTTTTGCCACGATATGGTACACTTAACCATTTGAGAAATTTGGGATGTTATGGTGACACCCTTACTCTAACTTTACCTCAAAGTTGATTTTGTTTTTTTTTTTATTTTACATTTTTACTTAATATACAATTATATATAATTACGTATAGTACAATTTGGAGAGTGTTGTTTACAGTTCTCTGAGTTTTGACCAGCATCCATGAGCTTGTAACCACTATCACAATCAAGGCATAGAACATCTCCATCACACACACAACGATTCCCAGTCCCTTTTGTGTGTGTCAAATCCTCTTCAATGCGCAGCTGCTGGAAATGACTGGTTCAGTCTCTGAAGCACTGGTACTATTTCCACCATGTCATAGAAAGCAAATTACACAGCATGTAGCCGGTTGGGATTGTTTTTTTTCATCTGCCATAGCACCTTTGAGATTTATCTGTTTTATTTTATTTTTTTGCTAGTATAAGTAATTTTTTATTTTCTTGCATGCGTATACCAGAGTCTATTTATTTATTTTTTAATTAAGACACCAGCTGAGTGCCGTTTGGTTTATTTCCACATTTTGGTGATTATGAATAAATATTCTATAAACATTCTTGTGCAAGTTTTTATATGAACATAAGTTTTTATTTCATTTAGATTCCACCTAAGGACATAAATTCTGGGTTGCATAAAAAAAAAGTATGTTTTCCTTGAGAAGAAACTGCCACTTTAACTCCCAAAGTGACTGTCCCATTTTGCATCTGTACCAGTAATGTGTGAGAATTCTAATTGATCCATATCCTTGCCACCATCTGAGATTTGAGATTGTCAGGTTTTTATTCTTGTTTTGTTTTGCCATTCTAATATGATTATATGGCATCTCACTGTGTTTTTAATTTGCATTTTCCTAATGACTAATTATATTAAACATATATCCATGTACTTCTTTGCCTGCCACATACTTTCTTTGGTAAAGTATCTGTTCACATCATTTACCCATTTATTACTGGGTTATTTGTTTTAGTTTTATTAAGTTTTGCACACTGAATTAGTTGATATTTTCCCCTTCCTCTATGTCAAGATAGAAGAGAAGAGTAAAACTTACTTTAATTTGGTGTATTTTAACTGGGAATTTTTCTGTTGTGTGTTGGAAATGGGGCTGAGGCTACAAGCTTTGCAGAGTCACTTCTGCCTTACAGATAAAGCACACATTTTTTTTAGATAGGCACATGATAATCCACAAAATAGACCAGATTTTCATCCTTCCTTTCAACTAGTCATATCTTTTCACAGATTTGATTCTGTGACCAAGTTCTGGCCAACAGAATGTATGTGGATGTGGTGAATGCACCTTGTGAAATGTATTCTTGAAGAGAGAGAGCCGGCTACGTGTTCTTTTCACCTTCATGTTGGCTAAAATGTAGTCTTAATGGATGTGGCTCCAGTGTCCATGTTGGATTCTGAAGCTACCTTAAAAATAGTAGCATCTGAAGGTAGAACCTTCAGATAGAAAGAATGGAGCCACCGCACTAACTTTGTATCGTTAGCTTCAGTCTCTAAGAAGAGGCACATTTTAGCCTATTTAAACCAGTTCATTTTGGCTTTCCTGTCTCTGTGGCTGAGCCTAATCCAAATTGATAAAAGACCTCATGACACCTGGATTTCACACTTCAAGAGTATCTAGGCTGTCATCAAAGATACATAAAACATTACAGACCAGAAATATAGAGAAGTAGCAGAATCGTTCCAAAAGAAATAATTCTCAAATCCTGAGATTTTGGATGCTATCCATCATTGAGGAGATAATGTCAGAGCCAGCTCTGCACACAAAGGATGAAAAATTAGTGAAAGTAGTATGTGGAGAAGGGATGCTATGGGATAAAATATTTTTGCCTCTTTTCTTGCCTGCAAGATTTCATTATGATTGAGTATTTGGTCTACACATAGCTAACATCAGGTTTCTGAACTCTTAATACTTGTTATCAGGTTCAAGTTCCTGACTCATGGAATGACTACATGGTGCTCACTGTTGGACAAGAATGTGGAACAGCCATCAAAGCCACACATTCCTGGCCTCCATCACGCTTATAGCACACACTACTGTTTTTCTACTCACCCCTACCATGGCCCCTGTTTAAACTTGTTTGTGTTAACTCTCTGTTTGAACTTCTCCTTCAATACTGTTTTTATATCTTAAATTCCCAGTGCTTGGTGAGATCAGAGAAGGCTCACAATAATATTTGCTCAGTGAATGAAAGAAACACAGGACCCTCATCTGCACAGCCAGATCTGGCTCTAAACTTCAGGTGTCGGCTTAATATTTGTCCATTTCTCTACAGATCCCAGCATCAGATGAGGCGGGACTCACCCCCAATGTCTGGATCAAGCATCCACAGCAGAGTTCTGTCCGAGCTGCTCCATACGCTTTACCCGACAAGAGAGTAAGAGAGCAAATGGGATTCTGATGTAAGATGCCTGAGTGCCCCTTATGTGTAAACAAAGGATTCCCACAAATGTTCTAGCCATTGAGGACCTCACAGATCTCCTGGGAGACAAAGATGGAAGCACATAGGAACCCAGGAAACAGTGATAATAAGAAGAGCAAGTACAGTTTGCTCTGGTCATTGAGAGAAAAACGAATTTAGTGCAAGTGAGAGCAGTGAAAGCGAAAGGAAGACGTTCACCCTTGGGTAGACCATTCAAATGGAAACTATCAGGGCAATCTGCACTCCAGGGAGGTGGGCTGCCCTGGCCAGGGAGCAGTGGAAGGCCATGAAGTGGCCCCATCTGCCTCCTCAAAAATTATTTTGCTATCTCAGCCATGCTTGTTCAAATGATATTTGGCCATTCAGGAAGAGATATAGATGACCAGAGACAGCAAAAGCCCTGGCTGCTCCTTTCTGGTCACCGTCACATCTTCTTCTTCTGTCTTGACTCTCAGCTCTCAGGTACAAGCCTACTGGTAGCACTTTGGATACGTTTTCCCAGCACCTGATTATTTCCACGAAAACATAATGTTGGATTGAACTCACTCACTGGCTCTTCTTGATTTTGGTGTTCTGCTCACACTGAAGTGCCCTTACTGCTTCAGCACCAACACCTGCCTGGCCTCCAAATACCAGCTCTTATATGTTTTGCCTGAGAGTTTCTTCTGGTTTCTGGCATCTGTGGGGACTTAACCCATCTTGTCTCCTGAGGGAACCTTCACTCATATATTGATGGGAGCTGGTGCATAGCTACCTCGATTCTCTTGATCCTCAGGTAGGGTAACTCCAAGGTATGTGTTCTACACTAGCAGGTCGAGACTCTAGTTAGTCGCCCACACCGAAGGTAGCCTAAGAGTGCACTCTGAAAACATGTCTTCCTTTTCATTACGTACATACTCATTTGCCTGATAAAGTTTTCCTCAATCCCTAAATCAACAACTTACACTTGAAATTTTGTCTTAGCCTCTTACTACAGGGAAACTCAAGATAAGATACTCATGTTAAGCCATCATCGTTCTGCAAAAAATCATTAGGTATTAACTCAAGTTGCTACGATAGTCTGGCCAGACCAGGCACTTGCTTGGCTTGTTCTGAATACAGATATAGACACATAAATAATACATAAAATATATATGTACATGCACATATATATATTTATGTCATAAATCTTGTATATGCATTTCTATACGTATGAATCTATATTCAGCTCATTTACGAAACTGTAAGGAGTTCAAGGTAGAATCATATTATTACTTCTAAGCATCTATCCTTTTGATCTTGTGCAAATTAAGTGAACCTACTTTTCACTCATCTATGTCCCTAAATTGATGAAACAAAAGTATAATCAAATTAGCAACCAAAGCCAAAGGGATCAGAAGTATACGCACGAAATTAGAATTCTCACCATGGTGGAGACAAGTAACTTCTGCATTTTTTCACTTTACTCTCCTTGGAAATTTCTGTAAGACCATTTGCTGTCATGCGGCTGAGTCAAATCAGCATTTTTCATTAGCAATGTTAATCAAAGTGAAGTTGTTTTCAGAATCTTTTTGGAGCTGCCTAATGTGTATTAAGTAGGAGGCAGAATATTTGTGGAAACTATGTGGATTGAAAAAGGTAGTTTAAGCCTAAAAAGCTATATGAACAGTCAGAGGATGATCAAAAGAATAGTTGAAAATAATGAAACAGCTAAGAAAGCGGTTTGCCTCTGAAATCTATGTATTGTTCAAAATGATAAAATTAATTAATTCACATGCACAAACACTTGTGTTTCATCCTTACTACATGTTAGTGTTGTAGGAAGTAAATGTACTCAGAAGTGTCACTGGATTTTGGCTTCATGGTGGACTGGGGAAGGACTTGCACCTCGTTAAGTAGTAAGATCACTTTCTGAACTACACCAGGGTGAGTGGCAAAAAAAAATGATGTGACATGATGTTGTGGTTTCCACTTTATTTCAATAACTCCAGAAAGAATGTTCCTCCCAGTGGGAAGCAGGCCATGTGTTAACAGAGGTAATTGTTGGGAGACAAATCCCTGAGATCGGTTGTCTTATCTTTCAGTTTCACGGTCATGCCTTCTAAAATCCTAATTCACTTTTTCTTTTCAAGGCTAAACACCTACATTTCCTTCGCTTACTAATGATCTTGCTTTTTTTTTTTTTCAGATCATCAAAATCTGATCACTTTTTATGTACCCCTGTCTACCACTCAAAAGAGAACACTCATTTCTGGTCACAGTCTGATGCCAGGGTCTGATGGCGAAGCAGGACTTGTGTTTATAGTATCTAGCCTCCCCAGTTGGCACTAAGAGAAACTGCAGATACTGAGTGTTTTTTGAGGAATCATGGGTCGTGGAAGAGATTCCACAGCAGAAAGATATTAATAGGGAAGTATAAATCCTATTCTCATAAAAAGATGCACCACCCCACAAGGAGAATTCTAAGATGTTCCCTGAGATTCCCAACCCCTAGGGTATACATACCCTCTCCCAGTTACTTAATCAAGCAGGAATCTAAGTGCTGCTGTGAAGGGATTTTGCAGATGTAATTAAGTTCCCAAATCAGTTGATTTTAAGATAAGGAGATTATCTTTGGTTGGCCCAATCTAATCAAGAGAAGCTGTCAAAGAGACAGGAATCCCCCAGGAAAAGAAGATATTTGAAAGGGGAGCAGGATCTGACAAGGGGAAGATAATTCACTCCTGACTTTGAAGATGAAGAGAATTATGTTGTAAATATGGAGAATGCTCTTTAGAAGTTGAAAGTGACCTTCATTCAAGGGCCAACAAGAATGTTTAAACTGCAGTTTCACGTCTGTAAGAAGCTGGGTCTGCCAACAACTAATGAGTTTAGAAGCAGATTCTTTTCCAGAGCCTCCAGATATGAATGAAACCAGTCAACACCTTGAATGTAAGACCCAGAGCAGAGAACCTAGTTTAGACTTGATTCAACTTCCAAGCTATGAAATAATAAATGGTGCTGTTGTAAGCTGCTAAATTTGTGATAACTTGTTTCAAAGCAATACAAAATAATAGATACACTCCATACTCCCAGACAGAGAGTTAATCCCTCTCCTGGGCCACCAAAACGTGTGCCACCTGTTACTACTGCGGTAGGTTCCCCGTGTGCTGGTTATCCTGACTAAATCTTGAGGGATCCTGCTCATACGAAATTCACAACCGTACAACTATGACAAGCCAGGACTAACACTGGACACTTCGATTTTGAATCCTGGAAAATTGGAAAATTGCATAACCCCTCTGATCCTCATTCAATTTATTTTCAAAATAAATAGCAGTGCTCATGTGCAAAACATAGTGTACATTATGCACATATGGTGCTTTGCAAGCATTGTTGCACCTGGTAGGTAGCTGTGTGAGATCTGATATGAATATAAATTATAAATGTAGACATAGATATAAATTAACACACAACTTACTAGAGTCCAGGGTTTAAATCATTGAGCCTTTAATAAACATCTTCTTTCTGCCAGGCTGTAGGAATAAAAATGATAGTATGAGAAAATGTCACAACTTTCACTTAACAACAGTTTCCAAATAAATGGGAAAAGCTGACACATAAGCAAAGATACCACTGCTGCCTTTTAATGTGGCCAGTAAAACAGTAACCACAAGACAGGGGTAGCACTAAAGAGGGAAAGATTAGCTCACAGCTTAGATGGAGAGCCGGAAGGGGAAGGAAAGGCTTTCTCAGATGTGTTGATATGTTATTTGCGTTTTGAAGAATGGAAAGAAGTTGATCAAATAGTCAAAGACTGAAAGAGCATTCCAGGCAGGGCAGATGGTACAATTTCTCTGGGACAATTAGTGTTATAAAGTATGTTATGCCTCATGCAGTTTCTAATGTCCGAAAGAAAGCTAAACCGGAATTAGCTTACAAGGTATTTTATTGAATGATATTCAAGGACAACTGAGGGAGAATCTCCTTTTAGGCATGATGCATCCAGGGGCTCGTGCAATGTTGTCAGAGATTCTTTCTATGTTTGTGTGTGTGTATGTATGTGTGTATGTGTGTGTGTGTGTGTGTGTGTGTGTGTGTATGTATGTACGTATGTATGTATGTATCTATCTATCCTTTCTCTCTCTCTCTTATTACCCCCTCCCTCTCTCTTTCTTGCCTCTCCTCTCACTATTTTGGAATTATTCTCAAACAGGCAGGATTACTTCATCTGATGAAAAATACAATTTGTACTTCTAAGCCTGTGGTTGCCAAGCTAGAAGAAGAAGGATTGCATGTTTCACAGAACCATATATTAGTTTTCACTGAGGACTTTGGCCCTCCTGCACCCACTTTGAATCAAGCCCTGCGGCTTCCCTAGACCTTATGCTTGTCTTGGTGGTGGGACAGGCAGGTCACTGAGAGTGATAATCTCCAAGAAACCACATTAAATGGGTGATTCCTTTTCCCGAAGGAAATATAAGTAGTTTTTACCAGAAGGAATGGGAAGAACTGTTGGCCAAGTTAAAACAAATAGAAAAGATAAGAGATTTGGTACCATTGGATAACAAAATAAAATGAGTCAAATTCTGATGCATTTTTACACCATGGTAATGAGTTTCCACTGTACCCTACAAGTGATGAGGATTCTTTGAAGGACTTTAGTCAGTGGAAAGGCTTGGCTGAATTTTGTGCTTTCATGCTGTCACATTAATGTCATGGTGGAGGATGTGTGGACATGAAGAACATGGTGGATGGCCTCCAGGATTTCTAGACACACAATGCAGACAGCTGTCTCTCAACACACTCAAAGGGAGCAGCACCCTGCTACATAAACTCAAACACAAACCCAGCCTTTCCACTTAGCATTCATAATCTTCAAATGCATGTCTGTCAACTGCCACATCTTCTAATGCAAAGGTCAACATGAAATGGCATTCTCAAGGACCAAGCCCAAATGCCTTCTATGATTTGGCGTAATTGCTTACATAAGTGCTGCTTTATTATACTATCTTGCATTCCTAAGTCTGACGTTGCTACCAATTCTCTCTTTTTCCAATTTATTTTCTAAAAATTTATTACTTTCTAATAGCTGAAGATTTCTTGCATGTGAGGCAGCCTCCAGATTCTCATTATTTTAGTGTTTTGATTTCAACATCTAAGCATAATTTTATACCTCAAAAAAACATCATTCAAGATAAAAAAGAACTTCATGAGTTAGAACTCTATATTCATTCATCTGTTAGTTTGTTAATACAGTCAGTCACCAATTTATTCAGTATACACTCACTAAGTACAATGCATTGAGAAAAGCAATATGGTATCAGAGATGGAAAAGTCCATGACCCTATCTTTTGGTGAATGTAGAGTGTATCTGAAGAGTAATAAGGTATTCTCCATAAACTTCTATCAAGGGAAAAGGAATCAGGAGCAAATCATAAAAATGTGTATCATGTAAAAGCTATTTCAAGAAAACTTCTTTTATGATGAGGTGAACACTGTAGATTCAAAAAAAAAGTTTGAGGCACTGTGTAGACTCTCAAGACTCTTATTCAAAATGGTTCAGTGAGTTTTTGTACAACCATTTGTAAGTGGGGTTCTCCAGGAAGCTGACTCTGAAATGGAGATTTGGGTTCTGGGGGGGTGGTTTGAAGTTCCTCTTGAAATCAACACCTGTAGAAGGCAGAGGATATAAAAAGATGTGAGGAGGGACAGGCTAATTTGTGATGTGGTTTCGGTGGAAGACTTGGTCACCCTTGTGAGGAGTTCTGCAGATGAGACAGTGCTGATGAGTCATTCCATGGTGGAGTAGGAGGGCCAGGTCTTTAAACACTTGTTTTGATCCATCATTAGATGCTAGCTACCCTGGAGAGGGTATGACCATGGGCAAGCAGCTCTCTCCAGATAAGGCGATCCCAAGGGAAGGTTGACATCTTAGGGCTGTTGGTTGGAAGCTCCCCTTGAAGCTGGTTCTTAGTTTCTGAATGAGGGTCTGGATACCTTATTACAGTGTCCAGCACACCACCACTGTTTGAAAGATGGCAGATGTTAAATGGAAACATTACCTCTTACAGAGACTGGAGTCAGTTTTCACTGAGCACTTATTTGGGCCAGACTCTAGGTTAGATGCACAAAGGAAAGATACTCTTCATCAGAAACATCTAAACAGTTATATGAGCAGGATTTAATCTTTCATTATGCTTAGCTACTAAAATTAGGATTCGGTATGAGCAGCTAGCTTTTTCCTAATACACACTCCAATTCTTCCTATATCTCAGCCATAATTTAAGTCAAAGTCTAATTCTTGAAGCTCAACTCTAAGCAAAAATACTGCTGTTACTATTATTGCTACTAGCAATAGTAATAACAATAACTAAATTTATTAAGCATTTTCTTTGTGTCATGTCCTTCTCCAAGCAATTTACACATAATAACATATGTTTTCTTTACAATAAATCTATGTAGTGTATAATATCATCACCTTCATTTTGTAAATGAGGAAACCCAAGACACAGAGTGGGTAGGTAAGTTATCCAAAGTTGCACAGCTTTTATGTCGAGGAGCTGGGACTTGTACCCAGGAAGTCTGGCTCCAAACTCTGTGCTTAAACACCTCCTCTGTCATTGATGGCCTCATCATTAATGGAGCCTTGTGGTGCCCATGGGTGCAGCTGCTCTAACCTTGACTCTAGATTCAACCACGTCATTAGCTTGGCCAAAGAGTCTGTAAAATGTGATGCAATGAAAAACTTGAAAAGTGTTTTCCTGGTATGGCTTACTCTTTCTCAGTCTTCTGCCAGGGACAAGAGAACATGTCTGAGACTGTCTGCCCATGCCAGAAGATGAAACACCAGGAACAGGAGGAAGCTGAGTTATCCCAGTTTTCAGACAAAGGTCATCCTCAACCAGCTGACAGGTGGTCAACCAGTCCTAGGCCAAGACCAGCACAGACTCTTAGCCTGCCTGAAACTGACCACAAAGCATGAGTGAGTCCTGTGCAGCTCAGATAAACCCTGCAGATTGTGAGCTCAGTAAATGGTTACTGCTCCACGCCAGCGAGTGTTTGAGGTTGTTATGCAACAGTTGTGTGGCAATGTAAACAACAAATGCAGAGAGTAATAGAAAAGAACTATATATATGCAGTGATAAGGAAACTCACAGTGTGCAATGGGGACATAGGAGCAGTGGCTAGAGGGATGTGACAGACAGCTTATCTCAGATTTCATACTCAGTGATGGGCTTCTGCAGGAACTAATACAAAATCAATCCTGGAAAAATAATTTAAAAAAGAAAAAACATTATTCTAGGGAACAGTTTCTTACTTATATCCAGGGACATCTGGTGTGAGTGGACCATTGCACCATGTTTGTGAAAAGCTGCATGCAAATCATGTGGAATGGATCTAATCTCACTCTTCCAGCAACAGAGAGTTCACTCACTAAAACAAATTCAAAGATGAAGGTTTTTTAAGTGGAAAGAAAAAAAAATCCAAAAAGTGAATAATTTCCAAAAATATCTGTTGCACGTTGATGCCAAGTAAGTGCACCTGTATAAAACATACATCTCGTGTCATTTAGATTTTAAACAAATTACTTCTGTTGAATCCTAACTCACACATTTCTATATTTTGAGTGTTAACTTCACACATTTCTGATAAAAATATTAATTATAACTATAACATTCAAAATATTATTCCACTTCTGCATATTTTTTTTTTACCTTTAAAAATCTTTATTTTTCTTCAGAAAATGTTCTCCTGGGAAAAATGCCCAAATCCTCCCTTCAGGGTTGGAGAGTTTCCCAAAAGCCTGAATTCTTCACCAACTGACCAGGGGGCAGGCTGTGGAGATGAAAGCAATCACATATAATCAGGAGAATGCCTGTGAAATCTTTCTTTATTATTACTAAACAAATGGTTTGTAGCAGCTGGAAACTTTATCTTATTTTAACAACACTGGACCTGAGCCCCACTAAACTCTCTCTTGCTATCAGTCAAGAAAGGTATACTTTCTAAAATCCTTGAATAAATAAGGATTTATTGATTATTATGACTAACCTTGCTGCGTGGATTCACTCAGTAGGCAGACATGGCCAAGGCACCTGCCATGCGACGTGGGCACTGTGTTCGGCTCTGCGGATTCAGATGTAAAGACGATACCACCTCTGCCCCCAAGGAACTCATGGTCCAGTAGAGGAGACAGATGAGTAACAGGATAATTAGAATAAACTGACAAATAATGGTGGTATCTGAAAAGAAGTCAGAACAAGGCAATGGGGAAGGGGGAACAAGTAATTCTGAAGTAGATATCAGTGAAATAGTTACAAAGGGGTTTTATTTTATCATTGAATTTTTCTAAATTCTCTTTATTTACTCCTCATCTATATCAATGTTTGGCAGATTTTTCTGTAAATGGTCAGATAAACATTTTCGGTTTTGTGGACTATACAGGGTCACTGCTGAGCTACTCAGTTCTTCCCTCGTAGGGCAGAGGCAGCCGTCAACAAGATCTAAAGAAAGCGTCGCTGTGTGTCAGTACAGTTTTATTTATAAAACCAGCAGCAGTCTGGATTTGCTCTCCACAACTTCTAAATGCTGATGTGTGCAATCTTGAGATTCTTCTCACGCTGTATTCTCTTCATAGCTGCTACCGTCCACTCCCATGGTCTAAATTGCCATCTCTTTGCCAAATTTAAGTTCCTAGACTTGATTGCTCTTCAAAGTCCAAACCCACTTACAAGGTACCCGTAGAACATTTTTCCCTAGGCTATTTCCCAGCTTCATCAAAATTAATAGAATTTATCTCATGGTCTCCCCTAAGCCTCTAAGCTAGATCTGGTTCTAAGCAGTTTTCTCTTTCTTCAAATAGTAATTCCATCCACCTATTTGTTTAAAGCAGAAAACGGAGTCAAAAATAGTACCTTCCTCTCCATTATACCACACATCCACATCCATTCTCAAGTAGTCCTTAAATAGCTCTCATGGGGACTGCTTCTCTCTGTCACCACTGCTTCACCTTGGTCCTGTCACCATCACTTCTGGCATGGACCACCCTAGTACTTTTATAACAGGTCTACCAGGATCCACTCTTGTGATCTTCTAATCCATTTTCTATCCACCAGACAAAATAGACCTTTTAATAAGACCCCCAGTCATGTCATCTCTGCTTTAAGCCTTATGAAGGATTTGTTGGGTTCAGTGGATAGGTGCGACATCTTCCCCATAGTCCTATGGGGACTATGACCCTTGTGCAATGGACTTGGCTCATACCCATGCATGTTAGTGTCTTATTGCTGCTGTAACAAATGACTACAAACTCAAAACAACACAGATGTATTATCTTACAGTTTGGGAGTACAAGTATTTGGAATGGGTCTCAGGTAGCTAAAAATAAGATATTGGCTGGGCTGTGTTCTTTCTGGAGGAGAAAGGGGAGACGTCACTTCTGTGTCTTTTCCAGTCTCAAGAGGTTGTCCACATTACTTGGCTTGGGGCAATGCCTCACCTCCCTTAACATATTCACACAAATACCTCTCCTTCTTAGACCCCTTTGGGTTAACCCTGATTTGTTCTCTTACATGCTGCATTTTGCTATTTTAACACTTTTCACCATTGAGCTTAAGTAAATCATGGCATAATTGTTTATCTGAAGTCTGAGTGTTCCACCAGACCATGAGCTTACTGAGGGCAAAAAACAGTGTTTATATTGTTCACTATTTTTTCTTAATACTTATCACACTGACTAAACCATTGTATCTGTGCACTAAATATGTGTTGGTTGAGTTAATGGGCTTGTGAATAAATAAATACATTAATGAAAAATAACCCTTTGATTATAAGCTTAAAGAATGAGTGACAGGTGGCAGATGATCAGAGGGATCCATATATAGATCAGGAGAGGAAAATATAATTTTATGAATATAATTTATAAAAATACAGGTGCATGAACATAACATGTTTGGTGACTACAGATAATTTGATAAGACTAGAAGGTACCCTCCCATCGCTGATGATGGTGAAAGTGGGACTGAGAAGTAAACAGAGGCTAGATCATCAACTGCCTCCATCACATAAGATGCCGTCAGTGGCAAGTAACAGACAGCTAACCTAGTAGAGCTGTAAGTAACAGGGGCTTCTAATTAGTGTTTGGAAGGAAGTAGTTTCAGATCTGGTTCAATGGCTCAAAGACACTAGGGCACTGGGTTCGAATGTTTGACGTTCTCTTGGCTTTTCCCTCATTATTGCAAGACGGTTAGATGGCTACCATAGCAACAAGCATCATTAGAGTGCCCCAGAACCATGTCCCATATGCGGAGGGCAAGAGTGGGAGTAAACAGACCATCTCTTCAAGCTCTCCTTTTATTTTTCTAAGGGAGACAAAGTATTTCCATGGGCTTCCAGTAGATTTCTTCTTTTGTTTACAGTTCCCAAGTTTGGAAAATAAAAACACAAGATCATTAAATATGAATTTCAGATAAGCAATAAACAATGTTTAGTATATTATTTGGAACATACACAAAAAAATAGCTGGCTATTTATCTGAAATTAGAGTTTAATTGGGCACCATTTATTTTGGTAAGTAAGAGGGGAGTTCCATGCTCACTCCCAGTCTAGTCACAGGTAACTCCTAATGCAATAACCATGACTATCATTGACTGATTGACCTTATTTCCCTGGGCCTGGGCACATTGCCACAATGAAGGTGGTCTTCCCAAGGATGGGAAGGGCTGATTGTTGTATGAGCAACTGACTGGGCCCACCGCCTAGTCTGAGTAAACTGGTGAGGCGATTCTGTTTTATTCTGTGGATAATATGGAAGCATCAAAGGATTTGAGTGAAGGAATGATGTAATTAATTTAGAAATTTCTATAAAGATCTCTGTTTTAGTTATATGCAGAATGGCAAAATAAGAGGCAAGGCTATCAGAAAGGAACGTCAGATTTGAAACACTTGCTTTAGAATGATGAAGGGGTAAGAGCCAAAACAATAGCAGAAGAAATGCAGAAACATGTAAGAGAATTGTATATGCATATTTATTCACCATAGCTGTCAAGATTTCAGACTGTGGAATTGAAATGTTTGATGTTACATCCCAGTTTTGTTATAAAATGCCTGTCACCTTGAGCAAGTTTTCTTTGCCTTACTGGACTTAGTTTCCTTTATCTGTAAACATGTAGATAATAAAACCTTGTGGTGTATTATCAGCATTGAGTGAGGTCATACAGGTAAAGTGCTAGGAAAGGAAAGGAGCATAATGTGCTTTAAGTAAATGTTAGATGCTTTTTATTAATTTGGTTGTTATTGTTAGTTTCTTATTTGTATGGATTGTGACCAATTAGATACGGTGTGGAAAGAAAAAGATAAGGGGTCCCCCAAGATCTGATCTACCCATCATCTTTCCCGTCTCAGCTGATGACAATGCCTTAGCTGCAGATGCTCAGGGCAAAACCCTTACTGTCACCACTGACTCCCGTTTCTCACCTCATATTCAGTTCTCCAGGAATTCCTCTTGGCGCTATACTCCAACACATCCAGAACTCTGCCATTGTCACTTCCTCCACTGCTGGCTCTTTGGTCTGAGCCACCATCATCATCTCTTGGTGGATCACTGCAAACACGGATCTAATTGTCCTCCTGGCTTTCACTCTTGCCCCCCTAGCAATCCATTCTTCAACACAGCAGCCAAAGTGATAAACAATCAGATCGTGCAATTTCTTTGCTCAAAAACTTACAGTGGCTTCTCATTTTATTGTTGAACCCACGTTCATGTGCCTGACTCATAGTTATGTCAAACAAACCAAAATTTTGGCATTTGGAGCAGAGAAAGGTTTATTGCAATGCCAAGCAAGGAGAATGGGATGCTTGTGCTCAGAAGACCCAACGTCCCTGATGGGGTTCAGAGAGGAGTTTATATAGACAGCATTTGCAGGGAGGTCTAGAGGGTGCTCTGACAGGTTGGCTGGGAGGTAATAGGTTGGTGCTCCAGGAATCTCTATCATCAGCCTTCTGGTTCCAACCAGTTTTGGGTTCACTGCTTGTACTCAGCCTGAAGTTACCATCCCCCACCTGAGTGGGGCCTTAGTTCTGATAGAAAAACTCAGAGATTTGTATCAGCTTGTTACGTATATCCTTTGTGGAGAAACGGGACCCTGCTTTATGCTGTACCATTGTTTCTTACTTTTTTAATTTTAATTCTTTTTTTATTGAAGTTTAGTTAATTTATTTTGTGTTTCTCATGTACAGTGTGGTGACTCAGTTTTATATATATATATATATATATATATATATATATATACACATACATATTCTTTTTCATTATAGGCTATTATAAGATATTGAATTAGTCCCCTGGGCTTTACAGTAGGGCCTTGTTATTTATCTATTTATATATAGTAGTTTGTACACATTAATCCCGAATTCCTGATTTATTCCTCCCTGCCTTTCCCCTTTGGTGACCATAAATTTGTTTTCTATGTCTGAGAGTCTTTTTCTATTTTGTAAATGAGTTCATTTGATGAATGGATAAAGAAGACATGACATGTATATCACATGGATATATGGAGTGGAATGCTACTCGGCCATAAAAAAGAATGGAATAATGTCATTTGCAGCAACATGAATGGGCCTAGGGACTATCAGACTAAGTGAAGTAAGTCAGACAGAGAAAGACAAATATCATATATTACATCTAAGTAAAATCTAAATTAAAAAAGTGATACAAATGAACTTACGCACCATTGTTTCTTGACTGCCTCCCCTTTGTTTCTGCATATTTTCACTCCTCTAACTAGTGACTGTTTGAATCTGTCCTTTAGCACTCAGGGGAAGCATAGGAGGATGAAACTTTTTTATTACAAACAACAAAGTAGGCATGTGGAAAGGCTTTTGTACCTGGGAGGGCCCCATAAGGTGGTTTTGCTTGGGGGTCAATTTTACAAAAAAAAAAAAAAAAGAACCAAATTGCTTACACTCTACACGACTCCCCATTACCTCATCTGCTTCACCAGCTGCTGCTCCCCTGGCTCTCTCCCCTTCAGACACCTCAGCTTTCTTTTCTTCCAACACCTGTGCTTAGAGCTTTAACCCCGGCTGATTCTTCTGCTTGGAACACTCTTCCTACAGGTCTCTAAATACCAAATTTTCTTCTCTTCATCAGCCTCTGCTCAAATCACATCCAGGCAATGAGGCTGCCCTCAATTACCCTATATACAACTTCAGACTGATACTCACCCACCGCCAACCTGGCATTCAAGATTGTCTTTATCCAGTCTTCTTTTTTTATGCCTTTGCTATAGCTCTTATTGCATCTTAATGTATAATATAATTTATTTCTTATTATAATTATTATTACTGTGTGATCTTTCCTCCTTCACTAGAATGTTAGCCATGCCACAGCTAGCATCTTTATATCTTTTGTTTTCTGATATAGCAAAGCACTCAAAACAATGTCTGATATGTATTAGGTATTCAACAGGTATTTGTTAATATATATATATTAATTAATATACATAAATTAATACATATATATGAAGGTTTTGCTTTGCCTAAACAGATGTCATTTATTCTTCTTTGTGTATGAAAAACTAATAGCTATTAAATGTTTGCTCTATACAAGGCAGGTCTGACTGCCTTAAATCTGTACCAGAAACTTGTAGTCTGCATCCTTCTGGAGCAGTACATCACAGCAGATAAGAGCCATGGCTAGTCAGCAGAGAATATCTCAGGATCTTAAGCCATAAATCACGACTTTGAGTTTAGATCCTGCCACTTACTAGGTGTGATGCCCTGGACACGTGATGTAACCCCCTCTTCCTCCTGCCTCAGTACCAAGATTTTCTCATCTTTGAAACTGAGTATAATTTTAGAGCTGCCTCATAATATTGTTGTAACTATAAAAGAGTTAACACATATAAAGTATTAAGATGACATCTGGAATAGAATATACACTGAACAAATTTTAGCTATTTTTATGTACACGTTGTGAAACCTAAGGCTCAGAAAAGCCAATTAACTTGGCCAAGGTCAAGTCGGTGGTTAAGTGGCATTCAGAACCCTGACTCCCAAACTATGTTTTTAACCACCATGCAACAAGGAACACAAAAAGAGGAACACTTGGGGGAAAATATAATGAATTAAAATGTGGATTTCTGTATCTTCACCCCAGGATATTTTCTATCTAAATTTAGACTTCTTAGAGAATATCGAATTTCTGGCTATATATTTAATTTTCTCTCCAAGCTAGCTTGAAGCAGACTTGATCTTTGGAAGACAGCAGGGTTCATGTGATTATTTTCCTGGCCTTTGCCAAAAGTCAGTCATTTAAAAGTCTTCGTGGCACATGACCAACTGCTTTATACATCAGCTGCTCTGTGAAAAAGTTGAAAATGTGATAGATTTGCTGACAAGCACATTTCATGTTTGATGTGCATAAATTTTTTGCAATGATAAAAATAGAAGCAGTGAAGAGTTACTGCATGGCTTGTTTTTCCTGCTGTCTCTTGAATATTTTGATCTTAAGATAGAGCAAGTGTCTTGCTTGTTTCCACCTGTATTTTCCAGTTTTAACTTTCTCATCATGTATTACTTCATGTATAAAAAAGTATTCATACCTACTATGAGCAAGGTTAAATGTTAGTTGCCTGGGGTCAAATAGACAAGTAACAAATACTGCATTACAATTTAGGAGAAGAAATGGAAAATTGTGTATTTGTCAAATCTACCATTAAAACCTAGGAGGCATAGTCATTCTGCAACTGAAGCACTGCGGTAGCCTACCCATCCATCCAGGATTCTCTAAGCCATTCTGCACCCATTAGCCACGCTGCCTTCATCTCACTGTGAATCTAGCCATGTTCCTCTCTCTCCCACACAAAGCCCTTTGAAGGCTTCCCATTGGAGTAAAATCCAAAAACATCACCATGACCAGGAACACTATATTTGATCTTGCCCCTTCTACCTCTCCTAGCCCACTTCCCACTAATGTTGACCCTTCTCACCCCATTGCACCGCACTAACCACTTTTTCTTTCTCTCAAACATTCTAAGATGGTTTTTGACTCGAAATATTTACACTCGCTGTCTTTCTATGTTGTACGTTCTTCTCACAGATCTCCACATAGCTAACTGCTTCTCATTATTTCCAAGTTAACCATAGTCCCTTCTTTTTGAGGCTGTCCCCTAGTGTACATTTTAAGTAATAGGCAGGGGTTTTTGTCCCTCTTAATCTCTGTAGCACCCTCATTGCTCAAAGTATAAGCTACATAATAGATGCCCCTTAAATGACTATTGCTGACTGACTGATTAATTTACTGGCTATGTGAATGCATCTGCAACGTATCTGAAATCTCCAGTGAGGAATCCTCAATGCCAAAAAAATTAAAGCCATACAGAGGATTCTGTGAGATGTTCTGAAAAGGAGCAATCATGCTAGAATGGTTATCAGGAACTGGTTCATTGAGAAAGTGTTGGGTTTCAAATAATGATTACTTATAATTGCTATTGCTGTACAAATAACTGGAATCTGGCATGTGTACAACAATATTCTAAGTCTGTTCTCTAGATAATGATATATACTTTTCATAAAATCCCAGTGAACAGATCCTCGTTGTGTAAGTGAAGGCACTTGACTTAGTTAACTTGGGCTGTTGTAACAAAATACCAGAGATTAGGTGGCTTATCAACAAGGAGTGTTTATTTCTCACAGTTCTGGAAAGAGGACGTCTGACCCGGGGTGCCAGCATGGTCAGGTGAGAGTCCTCTTCTGAGTCCCAAACTTCTGGTTGTGTCTTCACGTGGTGGGAGGGGCGAGGGAGCTCTGCGGGGTCCCTTTTGTACGGGCACTAATCTCAGTTAGGAGGGCTCTACCCTCATGATCTAATCACCCCCAAAGGCCCCACCTCCTAACACCATCACAAGAGCATTAAGACTTTAACCTGAGTTTTGGAGGGACACAAACATCAGACTACAGACCACAGGACTAAAGCTAGAAGATATTAGCGACAGATACACGATTGCACAGCTAGTGAGGAGCAGAGCTGGAATTTGGACCTAGACAGACCATAGAATTCACGCATTCACTTGTAATGCTGTATTGAACTTGGACACGTGAGGAATAAAGGAAAAGCCATCCAGTTGGAAAGAAGACTGTGATCAAAGATAAGGAAAAGGGTGGGGGAGTGTATGGCTCAAGTGGTAGAGTGCATGCTTAGCATGCATGAGGTCATGGGTTCAATTCCCAGTCCCTCCTCTAAAAATAAATAAATAAGTAAAACTAATTACCTCCCCCCAACCCAAAAAAAAAAAAAGAAAGAAAGAAAGAAAGAAAAAGATAAGGAAGAGGGAACATGCAAATTATATATCAGAAGTCATTTTAAGCTAGAATTCAGTGGATGAGCAAAATTGATAAACATGAATTTGAAAAGCAGTTTGAAGTCAGGACATGGAGGGGCTTGAATGGCAGGCGGAGAGTGTTGCAGTGATTTATTAAAAAAAAAAATGAAGGCCTTTGGAGAAGGGATTGGCATGACTTGATTTTGGTTTTACAATGATGGGGAGAACAATTAGAAATTATAACCTCAAACAAGAAGTCACTGGTGTTTAGTCTACTATTAATAAAATATTTCCCCAAGGTATTTTGACTTAAAAATATCCTTAAAAATATCCAATCACTATGTTGTCAGTATTATTAACTTTATTTTACAGATAAAAACAATTAAACTTAAAATACTGACTCTCAGAAAAAGCAAGCAATTTAAAATATACAAGGTGAAATGGCAAACATGCCTAAAACTAGCAATTTTCAAGAAATCTCTGGGTCAAGTCTTGGATGTTCACCCACAGAGGAAAGCAGAGTTGTCACAATTGTTCCATCTCGTGCAGTGGCTCCAGGTGAGCGCTCCTTACAGGCGTTGTCTCTACATACAAAGAGGCAACATTTCCAAGAAACAAAGACTCTTAGTTTTGAGTATCAACTCTGGGCTTGCCAGCAATTTGTCTCTGGAGAATTTATTGATCTTTGCTTTGCCTCGGCTGCAAAGGGTTCTGTAAATCAAATGAACTAAAAAGTACAAAGTGCTTAGAACAGTGCCTAGTATTAAATAAACTCTCTAAAATGTTTTGTCATGTGTGATTCCTCATAATAATTCCGTTGGTGCTCCCATTTCCTTTAATGCCCGAGAGGATTGAAGTCCCGTCTAAGGACCTTACGCCCTGGAAGTAAGATTGCTAGGGAACAGGAAAGCCCTTGTCAAGAATGACAAATACATGATCACTCTTTCTGGAGAATCTGTGCATTATCGCAGATATGGAAAATTGCCGGTAATTATTAAGTCCTCAAACGTGAAAATGTGAGAAAGCCACATTTCTCCTTCACCAAGAAGAAGCTAGGACTATGGATGATGAAGAAGGGTTGCCAATATCCCAGCAACATTCATGAATGAATGAATTCATGAATTCATTGAGAATCTGATGGTCCAGGTCAGTTAAAGTCCTGATCCTTGGGGAAAAAAAATTCCCTATTGTCCAATCTTGTTATCCAACTCTTTTAATCTCCTGCACTATCTACTGCCCCTTTGATCTGATTTGGTCAGGGTTCAAGAGTACTTCTGGACATCAGATCAAAATGCCAGTCTTTTTTTTTTCCTAGCCCTGTGAGCCTAGAAGAATTATTTAACCTCTGCACCTGCATTTCCTCATATGTAAATGAGCATAGTGATTCTTAACTTTGAAGCATCTTCAAGTTAACAATTGAGCATAGAAATGCATGGTGTACAGTCAGTATTTAATAATGATTATAAGAACACTGACAGATACTGTTAGTGGGTACATCCAGGGGCTCCAAATGCTTTGCTGAAAACAAGTACTATGCTGACTAGGGTACAGACGAGAAGTACAGAGTGCTGGACCCCTCCCTCCGTCCTCCCTCCTCCCCAGACTGAGTGCTCGCTCTGTCCCTGTGGCCCAGGGTCCTGCCAGCTCCGTCAGCTCTACTGCTATGTCAGTGCCTGAAAGACTCACCTCAGAGAGAGGAACCTCTGAAGACAAGGAGAAAGGCAGCTGGAGGAATAAATGCAGGCTTTCATCATCTCCTCCCCACAGACCGGCTGGACCAAAAGTTCAAAATAATGTTAAGGCTGTTGGCGAAAAACTGCCAAAACGCCTCCTCCTTCTCGTGCGGTGTCCAGCTTCTGCAGGACGTGCCACACTTGACTGCTCTGGTTCTGGGCCAGCTCCCTGTTCCCGCATGTGCTGACCTGGCTCCTCAGCGAGGCTTACATCTGTGTCCCTTGAGGGGCTCTGACACTATCCCGGTGTCTTTAATAAGCACTTGGGGAACTACTTCTTGCAATGTTCCTTTTGTCACGAGAACAGTTCTATGACACAGCAGAAAAGGAGAAGTGAATGATACCAGTGAGTAAATAAGGCTCTTCCATGGCTGGTGAAGCAGTGATGAGCTTGAAGCCAGAAGGTGTTTTATTGAGGTCATGTCCTTACTCTGTGACCCTGGAAATGAAGCAGAGAAGACTTTGACTCGTGGTGTTGTGACTCACATACAGTTTAAGGAAATGTCAGTAAGGAGACAGGCACCAGGCTGAGAGCTTCACACACACTGTCCCGTTCCATCCTCTCAACGACCCCGGGGAAGAAGTGTTTATTTTCTCTATTTGTGCAGGTAAGGAAAAAAGTTCAGAGAGATTAAGGGACTGGTGTGAAATCACACAGCTGGCAAATCGTAGGGAAGGAGTGGAACTCGGACCATCCCATTTGAAGTTTTTGCTTTTACTGTAAACCCCACAGCCTGAGCTACCAAGAACATGAGGTTTGGAGCCCATAGTGAGTTCTCAGTCTCATGACGACCTTTCTGCTTTGTTAGCTGTGTGATGCCAGGCAAACAGCTTGGCCTCTCTGAGCCTTCATCTTCTTTGTCTGTGAAATAATAACATTAATAACCTCTTTCTTGCAGTGTAGGAGCCTACATGGTGCAGGGGAGGATTTTAAGAGATTGTGTTTAGAAAGTGCCTAATCCACCCGTTCCACATGGTTCTCTACACAGTACTGCCCACATTCCACATAAACAGATCCCAGCCTTGCCTCTTAACAACGTGTGTGACGTTCAATGAATCATTCTAAACCTTTGAGTCTCACATACATGGAGTGGGGCTAAATCTGACTTACCCATATTTTCATTAAGAAGATTAAGTAGGAAAAATATGATACAGAGCAACCCACACATCATAGATGTTTATTTTTCTCTCTTTAGGTGGATCTTGTGTCCTTTCTGTTTAAAATTTATAAGTGTTTTATCTACCTCACTGCATCAAATAAGATTAGCCTTTTGATATACTTAATTTATACTGAAAAATGCACAAGAATGTTATATGGAAGCTAAAGATTACTATCATTACTTAATTATTTTAATTCTATGAATAATTATAAAGAATGAGCAATTAATGCCATGCATTTAATTCCCTACTGCTTTTTAACTTTATTCACTTTTCCAGGGCCCTTAATTTTATAATCCATTTTTTTTACATATAACAAAACAGTGTGCCTCTTGTCTAGACTGTTTCTAAGAATTGTTGAGCCTAGCAGAGAGAAGATATTTTTAAAAATGAGCTGTAACTAGCGTATGTGAACACTGATTCAAAAACTCTGATATTTTTTGCACTATCTTTTCTTCATCATTTCACAATTATTACTCCGTGTGCTAATGATCAATCCCCTGATTTCCGGGTGATTGCCCTATTAATGACAGAGTGATGAGAATGGAATTAAATATTTGCACTAGGGGCTATGCTTAATTGAGTTCCCTCTCTGCTTATTGCAAGTTTTGGGTTTTGAAAATTAAAGCCAATAGAAATGATGCCATTTGGAAATATGGCTAGAATTAGAAGTCTCTTAACTATGATAAAAAAATTCTGCAGAGCCTTGGACTTTGAAAATTTTATGTTCAGACACATGGTGTAATTTTAGAAACAAAGCGTGGTTCATTTCTAATTTTTTTTAAAAAATTGTCTGTACTACAATGAGCACACATTGTTCAAGAAACTGTCAAACACTTAGGAGTGAAGAGGAGACAACATAAAGCCTAAAATAGTTTAATATGCAACATTCATCTCACTTAACTTACAGTGTATCTTGAGGAAGAAACTGTCTTTATCCTTACTGGCAGGGACAAAACTGAAACTCACACATTCACTCAAGTACAAACACTTATTTGGGATCTGGGATGCTGGATATTAGGACCCCCTGTTTGGCACTTGGGATATATCTTTGAATGGAACATGTAAGACCTCTATTCTCACTCCACTATTTATTCTAGTGGTACAAACAGATCATAAGAAAAATTTAAAAATAGGTAGTCAAAAATGTGTTAATTGTGTTAAGCACTGAGTGTTGAATATAAGCCAGCCACGAGAAGATTCTGCATCCTAGAGGGTGAAGCAAGAGTAAAGACCTAGAAAAGGGAGAGAAGACACAAAGAAGACAAAATTGACCAAAACCAGGGACCTAGGGGAACATGGCGGGGTTGAGTTCAGACAGTGGTGTGTTGGCCAGGTTCTATACAACTTTGTATAAGACGGCAAAGAACTTATATTTCATTCCAAGAATAATGGGGAGGCACTGAACGTTTTGAAGAAGAGTCTTTATTGAATTATTTAAAAAACATATTTGGCTATTATTCTCTGGAAAAATGAACAACAGAGGGCAAGAGAAACCAGTTAAGATGCTATTAAGGCAGCCCAGAAAGAGGATGATGTGAATTTGTACCAGGATAGGGGTATCAGAGATGGATATGAAACTTAGCAGTTTCCAAAAACAGGACTGATGTTACATTGCATATGAGAGGATGAGAAAAAGGGGTAAATTGTGGAATTTCTGCTTGAGCAATTAGATTCGTAAAGGTTTCATTTACTGATAAGGAAAACTGTGAACATAGCAATTTAGTGTTTGTTTTTCTTTCAAAAAATATAGTACAGGAGATATTAATTATTCTATTTGTGCATATTGTTTGAAATATAAAATTGAGGATGTCCAGCAGACAGCTGGGCATATGTTTGAAGCTCAAGATGTTCGTCTTGCCGATACAAATTTGGGTTTTCAGCTTGTTCGTGCAATTTAAAGCTATGGGCCAGCGTGAGATCACCTAAAGGAAGAGTTTTTGCAGAGAAGAGTAGAAAACATAAACCTAAGCCAAGGGTTAGGCTCTTAGAGAAGATACATAATTTGCTCTTCAGTTCAGAGCTAGTAAGTCGCAAACTGTCTGACTGCACAGTCCATGGTTTTATGTTTTATTGCTTATGGCATGATATTTTAAGCAAGCTTTTAAAAACGAATAGACTTTTGATGTCCAGGAATGCTGAGGAGGGCACTAGGGCTGAGGACACTGCAATATTTATGGCACAAAAGTGGAAGAGGACAGAGATGGCGTGGAGGGCGGTGATTGTCATTCAGGGCGATTTCAGTATAAGGCTTAGGAAGAATCATATCAAGAAATGAATTCAACCAAATTGAAGGGAAAGAAAAAGAAACAGCTAGTGGTCTTTTTTCCTCCACTGACAGAGGATTCATGAATGGAGGTGATGCTCTAACACCCAGCTCTGACAGTAGACGGTCATGCCCTTGGATGTTTTGTTGTTATTATATACGGATTCCTATGTGAAAGGGGTTTCAAAGTTATTCTCTGTGCTTTCCAAAGATAGAATTAAGAAGAGGCATTTTTCAGAACCAGGTTAACACTCAATTAACAAAATAGTTCCAAAAATGTCTGACCTTTCTAAAGAGTGTTGTTTCAAAAAGTTATCAGTTACCACGAGTGTTAAAACACATTAGATTCAACATTCAGTTAAAATGGTTCTGACTTGTCCCACAAGCTGTTTTTGTTCCTTTCAGCTTTCCAGTACACGACCCACGTGGCTCATTTGGGCTGCTGTGACAAGAATAACGTGAGCTGGGGAGGCTTTAACAACAAACATTGATTTCTCACAGTTCTGGGGACTGGGAGGTCCAAGTTCAAGGCATCGGCCTATTCTGTCTAGTGAGACCCCACTTTCTGTTTGATAGACGGCAGCCTTCTTACTGTGTCCTCACATTGTAAAAGGACCGAGAGACTTCTCTTGGGTCTCTGTTTTTAAGGACGCTAATCTCATTTATTGGGACTCTACTCTTGTGCCCTAATCATCTCCCAAAGGCACCACCTCCTAATGCCATCACTTTGGGGGCTAAGATTTCAACATACGCGTTTAGGGGAAGGACACACACATTCAGTCCATAATAACCAGCTTTAATCCAAAATGTTCAAGCTGTTTCTTCTTGCAAAGTTCTTTTTGGAAACATTTGTTATTCCTCATTCTTTATCTAGCTCTCTATTTATACCAACTTCTGACATATGTGAATAGAATAAAATTTATTTTCATCTTTACCTTGGTGTTGTATACATGACTTTGTAGATAAAGATTTGCTAAGAGAGAACCAGTATAAAGCATATAGCTTTACAATAGTCAGGAAAGAAATTGGACAGGAGGATAAAGAGAGTGCAAAACAAAGAAAGAGAAAATTGATAAAGATTGGAGTTTACTATGATTATGGTAGATCTGATATGCAGTCAGTACATTATTATTATCTATTTTTAAGGCTGGATCAGGAATGTAGTGGGTGTAGGCGTGATTTAATTACAATGACTGTATGGCTCACTTAACTCCTGTCTGTTTTGTCACGCCACAGAATAAAAACAGCTATATTCATAAGCTAGACTGTACGTTTCCCTTGACCATGTGTAGTTTGGTAAGAGCTTCTTGGGTGTGAGAGTAATGCTGGAAAATGGGCAGGAACTTTTGGAAGAAACATAAATCAATTTGCTGAGCCCGTCCCTGTATTTACCAATCCCCAGCGATGTGATTCTCAGCGAACAGAGCAAGCTTCTTGAGCCTGAGACCCTGATTTGTAAACTTGGGATGATAATGCAGTCTTGCTGGATCATTTAAGGATCAAGTCAGATAATAAATGTAAACACTGATGGCACCTAGTAATCATTCAGTGGAAACCACCTCCTTTTTGTTAGAACGGGATGGGATGAGAGCAGACAGCATCGCTGAGGCGGTGGATCCATCAGGGGCGAATAGCTTTAGAGCGCTATGTTCTGGAGCGAGCGTTTGCTCAGGGGTTTGTGTCTGGGAATTGAAGTTAGGTAAACGAAGAACAAAACCACCAAATTCAGCCTAGGAAGGCGATAAACTTCCACCCTCTGAGTTAGAGCTATTATTTGACGTTGAAGGTGGCGGAGAGGACTGGTAATACAGGACAAAACTGGATGTGAGCTTGTGTGTGTGTGTAGAAGTGAGTTGTGAGTGTGCGTGGGTGTGTGTGAGTGTGTTTGTGGATGTTAATTTATGGGAATGTTTATGTGCCTGTTTGGAGAAGGGGAGGAGATGTAATGGCCTCTGAGAGCAGAAAAGAGGCGATGAGTACACATGCAGTTGAACAGTAGTTACCAAGCATAACAGGGACCACAGAAGGAGAGGATAAAAACACAACTAAGATGGCATGGTTCTCACCCCCTTACACCTTTCGAAGTCGAAGAAGGTTTCATAGACAAGCTCAGATGAAGCGGGGATGAAATACCTGTATCCAGTGATGGTGTATATACTTGGCACAAGTTTTGCCAACTGTATGCCTACCTAGACAGGTGTGAATGGGGGATAAAATTCAGCCTACAGCCTGCTTGCCAAGCCATGGGCCCACCATGGAGCTGCTTCCTTAGGGGAAAAGAGTGTTTGATTCTGTTTTAGTTTTACTCATTTGCATAGAGATGCTCTATGGGAACCAGGTGGCCCTGCCTACCCCAGCATCTCCAGACCACACTAGAGAAATGAGTACTACGGATGTGTCGTTGGAATGGAGCACGGCACCTCTTCTCCCATACATCGTGAAGCATGGGGACTGACACACAAGACAAAGGAAAGCGCAGGCTACAGGGAGCAGTGCTGGACTTTTTTAGAGAGAAGTCAGCTTTCCAAAAAGTTTAAGCATCTTTAAAAAGAATAATTCCCTTATATTCATGAAACAGTGAGTGCTGAAGTGTTATGGACTGAGTTGTGTTCCCCAACATTTACATGTTGAAGGCTTAACCTCCAAGGGGAGTGTGTTTGAAGACAGGGATTGTGAGGAAGTGATAAAGGTTAATTTCGGTTCTAAATTCTGGGCCCTAACCCTACAGGGCTGGCGCCTCATCAGAAGAGGAAGCGGCGCCAGGGTCTCTCTCAGCCACGTGAAGGCACAGCGAGAAGCTGGCTGTCTATGGGCCCCGTCTCCAGAACTGTGAGGACATAAAGTTCTCTCGTTTAAATGGCCCACTCTGATTTACTTTGTTTTATTACACACGCTTTCTCTCCATAAGAGCACACGTGTGATTAATTCCTAATTACTTTCCTATAATAGAGTCAAAATTCCACATACAGCTATGATCCAGTTTCCGTGTTCTTTGCTGATAGACCCAGGTTTAATGTATTTGACAAATTAACCATATACCTCTCCGAATGATATATTTTCAGCCTTACTTTCCTTCTCAAAATGCATCTGCCTTAGTTAAGTCAGGCTGCTACAACAAAGTGCCATCAACTGAGTGCCTTAAACAACAGACATTCACTTCTCTCACTTCTGGGGGCTGGAAATCTGGGATCAGGGTACCAGAGAGTTTCAGGTGAAGGCCCTTTTCCTGCGCGCTCACGCGGCCTCTCCTCCATGCACGTGCATGGGGGACGTCACCTTCTTTTCAGGTTCTTATAAGGGTGGTAATCCCATTAGAAGGGTCCCATCCTATGACCTAATCTAACCCTAAATATCTCTCAAAAGTTCCACCTCCAAATAATATCACACTGTGGATTAGGTTCAGTGTATGAATTTTGCAGGGTCAGGAACAGTCAGCCTATAACGTCCGATGTGAGTCAGACAGTCTCCTTCTGGGGAGCACGGAGCCAAGTTGCAGCACCAAACTTCTGCATAATCCTGAGGGACACAAGTATCCCACTGGAACTGAAATCCTACCATCCTGATGATGGACTTTTGATCTTTGCCAACTTTTATCACCTCCTTGGTTTGCATTTAAAAAAATTTTTTTTTCTAACAGTCCACTCTTTCAGAAATTTATGACAATGCAAGTCAACATCATTGTAGTCAACCTTAAACATGTATACATATGAATAAAATGGTATTGTACATTCAAATCATTGAATATTGAACCAAAACAAAACCTAGATGGATTCCATGATAGGAATTTTATTTTACAAATTAAAAAATTGAGGTTAAGGAAATTCGTGTTTATTTTTGCTTTGCTGAATACCTAACGTGTGCTTGCTGGGACATTAAAATTAGAACTGGATCCCCTGTCACCCAGTCCAGGTCACAGTCACTAATTCTGTTGACAAGTACATATGTATGTATAAAGCCCTTCATATGTAAAGTATGTGCTCAATACTACAAGAGCAGCTGTCACTAAGAAAATACGCCCGCAGGTATCCCGAGGCCAAGACTGGAAGCGAGTGATGATAGCAGAACAGTGATGACAGGTATCTGGAAACTTGAACTTGAGGTACCTCCCTGCTGTTTCCCAGCCTGAAATTCCCCACATGCTTCTGAGTGGATGACACACAAACAAAAACCTCAGGTCAGGATTTCAAAAAATACTCTGTGTTATAGTTTAAGACTAGGGAGCAGTGGGAAGTTTCATAGGCACATGGGTGACTTGAGGGTTATGCAATTTTGACTTTATAAGGATAAAGTGCTTAGATTAAAAAATGAATGTGGTTAGAGGCAATATTCTAGAATGCTGCATTAAAAGTTTTGAGCTTTTGTTCCGACAGAAAAAAAAAAAGTAGCTAGACATATATTGCCCATTGATACATAACAGTTTCTGTGTTTCTTCACGGAGAGCAGGACTCACTGTCTTGCTTCTCCACAGAGCCCATCATTTGAGCTTTGCTTCCAACTCTGAGATCCAATCCGTGGATCAGACAGTATTTAAGGAGCAGTAGTTTGGTCACAACCAAGATCTGGTGCCAAAGCAGTGCGTTTTCCTGTTCTGGCCTTTGGCATCCGCTCCAGCCGTTTGATATAGGCCTCATTCCTGTGACCAAGTCTCCCTTTCACGTATCTCGTTTCATAGTTGAGGGTCTATCTGGGCTTGTATTGCTGCTTGACATATTTTCAAAATCATGAAGAGACTCTTTATAATTTGACTGTCGGGGGAAGGTCCAGGCCCCCATGACAGTAGGGATGAGGACTGGATTTCCCAGCACAAAGCAAATAGCTGCTGACATATGTAAAGTGTTGACCAAATGCTAGACTAGGTTTTAAATCAGAGGCAAACTACTGCCCTTGGGCTAAATCCAGCCCAAGGCCTATTTCTGTAAATAAAGTTTTACTGGTTTGCACCACTGCCCATTGGTTTACATATTTCCTATGGCTGTTTTTGCTATACAGTAACCGAATTTGGTCATGACAAAGAACATATTTTGTCCATAATATTTACTTTCTGTCTCTGTGTCGAAAATGTCTGCTGATCCTTGTTCCAAATGCTTTAGTACAAATTACTATCTATGTGACCCTCAACAAGCAATGTAATCTTCTTAATATTCACAATAAATTCATCATGTAACATTTTACATACAAGATAAAAGAAATGTGCCAAAAAAGAGATGAGAGCTGTGCCAAAGCTGAAGATTATACAGCTAGGAATCAAAAGACTTAGAATTCAAATTCAGACCATCTTCTCTGGAATCTATGCATTTAAAAACAACAATAATTATAAATGCATCTGTATAGGTATGTGTTTGTATAAAGTGGCTTTACTGAGATAAAATTAACATATTATTCAATTTTCCTAATTAAAGTGTACCATTCATAGGTGTTTAGTACATTCACAGAATTGTGTAAGTATTATAACAATTTTAGAACATTTACATCATCCCAAAAATAGACCTCAAACTCAAGCAGGATATTTATCTTCTCCACTTCCTCCCTAACACTTGTTA